>NW_017307742.1:156285-239214 GCF_000935625.1 Nanorana parkeri
GCTCCTCTGCACAGAGACTGATGTGACTGTGGGGGAGGGGAACCAGTGAGATCCCCCCACCCCGCCCCCCCCAAATAGAATATTTCACCTGGGCCGTTTATTCCTTAGGTCCAGCACTGCGGCCAGAAATGCTGCCAGGTGACCACCATTCTGTGCCCCAGCGCCTGCATGTAGGTCCCGCAACTCTGCACACCTTACATGCTGTGCGACAGGCTATCTAGTCCCCCTGCTGTGCCTGCATGTGGATTCAACACATACAGACCAGCCTGTCACCTCAGCGGGTACTGTGCTGTCCCAGTAAGTATGGCACAGCCCCGCTTCCAATGCTGTTCTCCTCTTCTGGGAACAAAGGGCACGCTCAAGGGCTGCGACCAAGCCAAAATAGAGGGGACCTTGTTGCTGGGGCAACCCAATGCTAAGCATCGCCCTAAGCGAGACTTGTAACCCTATCCTAGCTGTACCTTATTGCCATTTAACCTTCACTCTCTCCTGGCTGCCTCCCCTCGCTCTCTCTCCTGGCTGCCTCCCCTCGCTCTCTCTCCTGGCTGCCTCCCCTCGCTCTAGCCTGTATATTCTGCAAAAAAAAGAAAATGCTGCACAGCGCCGGAGTGTAAGGGTTTTGCATTAAGAAAAGGTGGCAATCCTAATCGGCTCACCTCCTGGGTGAAACAGGACCAGGGTTGGATCTAGCAAAAAGCTGAGGATGCCAGGAAGGGGGGTTTGACCTGTGTAGACAAAATCTTTGCAACGGCCCTGGGCCCCTTCACTGGGCATCCGCCTCCCTCTCCCGTCCCTTATGATCACAGTTCAATTTGAATTTTTTCATGATGGGTGTAAGTGGGGCCTCACATTTGAGTTTCGCCTAAGGCCTCACAAAGTCTAGAGTCGCCTCTGTTTGGATGTGTTTCCTCCTGTAGTCCCCTCTCCATTCAAAGATACGGTAGCATCCTTCACTCATAAAGGGTGTTTTTTTTTCTGCTGTATGACCATCTAAGAATACCTCCCTCCTGAGGAAGCTATTACAGTGAAACACATTGAGACATAAGCCACTATGGCACTGGGCATGAATTGGAAAGTAACAAGTTTTCACATATTTGGAATCTTTATTGTGATACAAGTGAATAAGAGATACTGCCTTAGTGCCATTCTTATGGTTTATATGAGGTGGTTCAAATACTATGCACAGAAAATGTTTTTAATTATGTGAATGTGATTTTAAATTGCATTATAAATAAAAAATCAAGTTTTATAGCAATGTATAGATTATGTATCTTTTGGGCTACCGTTAAAACCCCATCTTAAATGTATTTTTGTGCTGCATTTACACAACATCTCTCAGCTGTCATTTTAAGAGAACTGACCATACATACAGGGAAGGGAGTGGCAGCAGGGCAGAAGAACGGGGCATACTACACACATCCTGTGTACTTCAGAAATGGGTAATCACTATTACAAGGTGAAGTAAATCCTAAAACATGAGCTGTTTAGTTTACTTAACCAGAATTGAGACACACTGAACTAAATAAGAGATGCAAGAATTGTATTGCTAAAAAGACAAAGCACATTGTGATACAAAAATATGTGATGCAATGTGCAAAAATCAAATAAAACCCTATTACTTTCTTTCAATAACCAATAAAGTATGATGTTCAGTTTCTGTTAATTTTTTTTTTTTTTTGCAAAAGACAGTTATTCCCTAAGGGCAGGTTTACATCATTTTCTGGAACAGATCTGGCACAGATCTGGAACGCAGTACATTGCGTTTTGCTGAATTTTCGCCACGATTTTACAGCAGTTTTACTGTGATTTTGCCACGTTTCGGAGCCTTTTTTTGTTTTTTATTTCTTAAAAAGGGCTCTCAGGTGCGTTCCAGTACATTTATATGTGTTTGCATGTGTTTCCATGCATTCCAGTGCATTCCAGACCAGACAAAATTAGACATGCAGTACTTTTCTAGTCTGGTCTGGTCTGGCCTGGTCTGGAATGGACTGTGCTGGTGTGAACACAGGCCAGAAATAGCATAGGGATACATTAGGATGCATTCTGGAAACAAACTGGTCTGGTCTGGAGATGATCTGGATGTGGTGTGAAAGAAGATCTAAACCCTTCCTGGATGACATTTGGTTTCCTAAACATGGTATATCATAAGCAATTCCAATTTGTTTAAAATTAAATGCTGTTTTACCTTTTATTATCCTTCTCCTCCAGCCTTCCAGTCTACACACTTGGTCAATCGTCAGTTACTCATAATCATTTTGGACCAGCATAATTCTGAGACAGCTGTCACTTCATAACAGGAAATGCCCTAAACAAGGATCTTCACAGCAGGTTCTCTGTGTATTCTTTTTACCTAAAAGCGGCAGATTTGTGAAAATATGGAAAACAATTTTTGGAAGTAGATGAATATGTGAAAGCTTACATGAGATTTTAGTGACTGGGTTTAAGCCTAATTAATTCTTACCTAATTATCCATATCCTCATATCTGAATAGATTTACAGCCATCCAATTTAGGGTTGTGATGTTGGTAATGCATATTTCATAAGTATTTGGTTCTTCGTAAACCTAAATGAACTCTTTGTAACTTCTAAGGTAAATGTGTTATTTTCCTTCAAAAATATTCTTAATTGTTAGCTACCCTCACAAATGTAATTTTTGTTAAAATGCAAAGAATATACCTTTTTCTTAATCATGGGGTCACCTAGCTTTCTCTCTGCCGTCGGCTCACATATATATTACTGCTCATCTGAGGTATCCAGTCTAGAATAAGGAAGAAGGGATGATTGGTGGGCAGAAAAAAGCATATAAGCACTCAAAGACCACTCGAGGGTATACTCACACATTATATCGCCATCAAAGTAAAGCCCTGGGGATCAGTGTAAAGTGATAGGAAAAGCCTACTACAAACTACCCCTAGTGAAGCAGAAAACTTATGCTGAACTCTTTAAATATTAAAAACATGAAAAATGTTGTTTAAAGATATTCAAGGACAAATCTTCAAAAACAGTGACTTTCCCTAAAGCGAAGAACAGTTACTAAAAATTAGGTGTAACTTGTTCAAATGCACAAGATATGTCCTCGTGTTAAAAAGCAACAGCCCACTGTCTTGTAATAATTGTTTCTTGAACTTAATCCATCAGCTGCATGCAACATGGTTGTAGTTTATTAACTCATTATATTTGTTCTGCAACGTAATTTAACAATGAATATATAAAGCTGCCTTTCTTAACCAGGGATCTGTAGAACCCTAGGTTTTCTCCAGTAATGTCTGCCTCTCAGATATGTGACCATCAGCAATTATCTTTTATCTGAATGGGGAGGGGGGTCACATTCTTTCAACTGTTCACCAATGCAAGGAACATTCATTTGTCTCATCACCAAAGCAAGAAGCATTCCTCCCATTGAACACACATTTAAGGAACATTTTTCCTTTTGACCATCAATGTAAGGAACAATCTTCCCAGTGACCACCAGTGTTAGAAGCAGTGTTCCAACTGACCTCCAAATTAATGAGCATTCTTCCTAGAATGGGAAGAGGGTCCTTCTCCCAATGACCAGCCATGTAGGGTGAATTTCCTCCTGCTAACCACAACTCTATGGGGGGCCCTTGTCAATTGATAATTTATGTAAAGGAGCATTTAATTGACCACTGGTGTAAGGGGGCACTTTACTGACCACCAATGTAAGGAAACACTACAATTTTAATAGTTTGCATTTCTTTTCTGGTCTTTATTATTGTTTAGTTCATTTCATTATTATTACTGAAAAAAATTGTCATGAATGTAACTGTCATAATGGGGGGTGTCAAATACACAAAGCATGCCACATTTCTTATTCTTTTACTTTCATATACAATAGCTGTCAGCTATTTTCACTACTAACCAGGTAAAGTTGCTTTTGTAACTATTTCTAGGCTACGTTAGGGTAAAGTTTAAGAAGTGCAGTGCAGCTGTAGCCCCACTGCAAGTGTTGAGACATTTTTTTTTCTCTCAGAGTTCTTCTTTTAAAAAGTGTTCCCATGAATCTATTTCAAATATTTATGTAGGATGACAACACTGACATGTTTTTCCATTCCATAGGGTATATGCCCTGTTAGAAAGATATTTTAATATACTGCTTTCTGTTACGTTACATAACATATAGCCCTATGAGTGACACAAAACCATGTGAACCATGTGTGCTAATGCATGTGTGCTGTGGTGTGGACAAGCCTTTACTTAGTTTGTATCATATTATCTTTAGTTAGTTTTATTGAGATTCACTACAGCATTACAGGATTTTTCTGTGGATATGAATCTACATATGAATATCCTAATGAAATTGCATTAAATATGTGCAGAAAGCTCTAATAGGTCATTTGGAAAATCACATACACATCACATTGCAGTGCTCTGCAGCAACAGGAGTGGAAAGGTATGGGTTACTACAGGGCACTAGGTGTAAAAGAACCCTTACACAATCATTATTCAATAAGCAGATTACTAAAATCCACCCAGCAGAGCACCTTTTACCCTCCACTTTGTAAATCAGTGGACTAATGAGTTTTGTCATATTTGTCCATCATTTTAAATAAATACCATTCTCCAAAGACACAATTTTGTTTTCATGCCTAGTATTATAAAATTCCTGTAAATATAGAGTTTATTGGCATTATTAAAAAAATTGCCTAGGAAGATATACAGGGGTAGCACAGCAACATTGATTCTCCTTATCAATTTCCACTTGAGTCTGATATCTACAGAATCCCACATTAGATGTCTAACTAGTAGATACCACGAATCTTTCCTCCATTAAGCAACAAAGAGTGAAGGGAGAGCACACTGTGGGAAGAGGTCAATGCTAACTATGTACAAAGTATGAGAACTGCTTCCTACTCTAATTAAAATTAAAAATGCATTTATATATTCCACGCAAATCAGATGAATAATTTAGACGGCTCATATCCCGGAAACCACCATTGTGTTTTTACACAACAAATTGAACTCGACTGGGATGGTTTAGTTAGGCCTTTTACAAACCATCATTGCTTATGTTGACATATGACTGTCTCTTATTGAAGGGAAAGTTCACATTAATCTTTATGTGTCCAACACATTGTATTTGCTGAGTCTACAGTATTACCATTTCAGCAAGAAAGCAATCAATACTCTGCTCATTACCTTATACTTTATTAGACAAAGTGTTTTGTTGCTTTTATGTTATTTGCTGCATTTTTACAGTCACATTATGTTTCTTGGTATGCATTTGTATTTGTCCATTTTCCTGATTTCAATAAATGGTGATTTGTTTGATACACTTATGTTTGTGTTCTGAAGACTCAACTTGCATTCTTCTTTGTTATATTGTTTTCTTAAAAATTTGAAAAAAATGTTATGTCATAGAAAACGGGGTGAAAAATCAAACTGATAAGCCTTGAAAAAAAAGAATCTAAATAATAGGAAATGGTTATTTTAATATACAAAACAGGTTATACACGCAACAAGGTATGGCCAAGTTGCCTTCTACAGTTATTGTGGGGCATGCAGACAGTATGCTCTTGGCTAGTTGGTTGCTTTGGCTCTCTGGCTAACGATAACTTGGCTGTGGTTTATACAATTGCATGATGGTTGATTTTTGTCTTCTAACCATGCATAACCCAGCTTATTTGCCTCTAGCACCATTCACATACCTCCGTAATCACTTAAATGTTTGAAGTGACACTAAACTCAGGAGTTAAAACTTAAAAATGCATTCAATGTTTTCAATAAAGCCTTTTTGCAAGAAACCTATTTTTATTTTCTTGTCACTGCTTTTGAGCACATTTAATCAGGCATTACAAAAAGGAATGTTGATATTTAACATTAGTTTTATGGAGAAACAATAGTCAATGAATTACTACAACTGATACTAGTTGGTGGGGGTTATTGATTGCTCTGGCCTTGTTTAAAAAGCTTATGGGGGTGATTTACTAACCTAAACACACGCACGCACTAGGTGCGTGTGATTTTTACACAGCAAAACGTATTTATCAACCAAAAAGTCTCTAAAAGCATATTTCCACTAATGCCATATATGGAAAAATCATGCACATGATGCATATATAATGCTGCTTCACAGTTTAGACAAAAATGGTTAGCTCATGCATTTACATTCCTGCATTCATCAACGCAAGCAACACAACGTAGAGCTAATTTACACAACATCACCTTGCAAATTCATGCAGGGCTTTGCACAACACACCTGCTGGGTGTGTACACACTACAAAGGTGTTTAGATTCCACCCATAGATCATGCTGGGAGGGAACACACTACAGAGGTGTATACATGTTCGTGGTGTGTTTATAAGGTTAGTAAATCAACCCCCATATGTCTTTTTTTATTAGGCAATAAATTAAGACTGAGCACCAGGCCCCATTACTGTCACTTGGCAGAGATAATCATGCCATTCACTATGCAATAGTGCTCGGAATCTGAATAGTGGGGCAGGGGTGGTCAAGGTAAGTATAGGCACCGCCTAGCACAGGGTGTGAGTTGGGAGTGTTTATATTTTGGTGGGTTTACTCTAAAATACTGGCAGGAGCTTACAAAAGTCAACTGTAAACAAAGAAAATGGTTGCTGCAACCAGGGCCGTCTTTAATATTGATTGGACCCCGGGCAAACATTTTCTTGGGCCCCCCACCACGCCCCCCATGCAATATTGCCCGCTATATGCTGACAGAGCAGAGCCACGCTGCAGCTGGGATGGACCAAAAAATATTGTCCAGATCCACCCCACCACCTGATTGACAGCTGACTCTACCTCTCTAGAGGTTGTGTCCGCCCCATCCATCCCTCCAGTCAGCGTTGGAGGATCAGAGAGGGGAGGGGGGGTATTCCTGCGATGAGCCGTGACCGACAGTCACCGCTCACTGCAGAGAGAGTGAGTGCAGGAACTGCGTGATCTGCGGTATGTGATCGCTCAGTTCTCGATCAAGAGAGCCAACCTGTGGCAGCTTCAGTAACTAGGGGGAAGAGCACATTTCACTCTCCCCATAATTCTACTTTCATGGTAAATGTGTGGATAATTCACCACCTACCACTTCCACCACTTCCACTGCATAGAATAATAATGACACCTGAGCATGTCCCCTGGTGTCATTATTATTATTATTACTTCCCCCCCGTTGTCATTATTATTATGTCCCCCTGGTGTCATTATTATTATGTCCCCTTGTGTCATTATTATTATGTCCCCCTGGTGTCATTATCATTATTATTATTATTATGTCCCCCCCAGTGTCATTATTATTATGCCCCCCCCCAGTGTCATTATTATTATTATGTCCCCCCCAGTGTCATTAATATTATTATTATATCCCCCTGGTGTCATTATCATTATTATGTCCCCCCCTGTGTCATTATTATTATTATGTCCCCCCCTGTGTCATTATTATTATGTCCCCCCCAGTGTCATTATTATTATTATTATATCCCCCTGGTGTCATTATCATTATTATTATTATGTCCCCCCCTGTGTCATTATTATTATTATGTTCCCCGTGTCATTATTATTATTATGTCCCGCCTGTGTCATTATTATTATTATTATGTCCCCCCCAGTGTCATTATACCCCCCTGTGTCATTATTATTATTATGTCCCCCCTGTGTCATTATTATTCTTATGTCCCACCTGTGTCATTATTATTCTTATGTCCCCCCTGTGTCATTATTATTCTTATGTCCCCCCAGTGTCATTATCATTATTATTATTATGTCCCCTGGTGTCATTATCATTACTATTATTATGTCCCCTGGTGTCATTATCCCCGGACATAACAATAATAACAACGTGGACGGACAGAACAATAATGACACCAGGGGGACATAATAATAATGACACTGGGGGGACATCATAATAATGACATGGGGGGCATAATAATGATAATGACACTGGGGGGACATCATAATAATGACATGGGGGGGCATAATAATAATAATGACACCAGGGGGACATGCTCAGGTGTCATTGTTATTTTTATAAAGCATTACATCATAGCCCAGCAGTACCACACCTAACCCGACCACCACCATCCCCCCCAGATAGAAGTCCAATCCAGCAGTCATGTGCACTCACCGTGGACAGGGGGAGGATGAGACTGTAGCCATGGAGGGAGGAGGGCAGGACCATGCAGCCGGGTGTGCAAAATTCCTCCTTTGCTGAGTGGGAGGTGACATCCCGGGCTGCAGAGATCTTTGCTGCACATAGGGAGTGGGACAGGAGGCTGCTGCCCTCTAGCGTCAGAAAGCGGTAGTGCACACTAGACGGCTGGTACAGAAACATTTCAAACTTTCACCAGCTCTAGTGTATGGGGTGCAGAGCCCCACAACAATGATTGGGCCCCGGGCAAGTGCCCCTTTTGCCCCACCTTAAAGACGGCCCTGGCTGCAACTATTTGAGCACACCAGCTAGTGTTATAGTATGTCCCAACCCCTGCCACTGTCACTTCTGCTAAACAGCTTGGTTGACATATAAATGTATATACATACAAGTATAAATAAAGCCATATCTATTACAAAATGAATTTTCACATACTAAATACATTAATTACTGTACATGCATTAATCACTGAAGATCCTGCAAAAACTGACACTTTTGGAATGGCCAATTTCCCCGTCCAGCTCCATGTACTGTAATTCCTCCCACCACGCCTCACTCAACTACAGGAAACAATAGTGATGTAGGCACCTACATACTTAACTGCTGAGTGCAGTGAGTCAGGCCCGTCTTTAACGCAGGGCAAAAGGGGCAGTTGCCCTGGGCCCAGTCATTGTTGTGGGGCCCAAAGCAGCTGCCCCTTGAGTCTGCACTGCTCGCTCCCTACCAGGAGATGCGGGATGTCAGTGTGCCGTCTCTTCTCCCTCTCACCCTCCTGGTTTCCCTTATCACTCCAGAGATAAGACAGACAGCAGTGATCGGCAAAGGGGACCTTTGTCTGCTCTGCCTAGTAACTGATGATGCTGATGGGCGAGCTGTTATAATTACGTACACTGGCCCGCCCATCACGTCATCAGTTGCTAGGCAGAGCAGACAAAAGTCTTGATCTCCTGATCTGCTGCCTGTCTGCAAGGAACCGCAGGGGGAGAGATTAAGTAAACCAAGGGGATGAGTGGATCACGGGGATCACAGGCTCAATAACAGACTCTGATCCCCTTGCAGACAGGCAGCATAGATCAGTAGATCAGGACCTTTTTTTTAATCAGCCCCCTGTCTGCCTAGCAACTGATGATACAGATGGGCGGGCCGGCTGGTCTAGGCATTCATGATAGGCTCTGATCCCTGTGCTTTGAAAAGAGACAGAGCCACAGTGCCCTGCTCCTCCCACACTACTGGATACTACTCAGGGGACACATTTGCAAGTGACAGAGCGGGTGTTTTATCAAAGTTTGTGACTATGTTGGAATGTGTGACCGGTGACGTGGTAACACATTACAACGTAATCCCGCTCTGTTTGACTGCGATGGAATGTGTGACCGCCTATCGGGTCAAGCATTCCAACGCTTTGTCGGCTGTTCCAGGGCAGATTGGCATACTGCGCAAGTGCAGGAGAACCGATCATATCTGCGTAGAACAACTAATCGGTCTGAAATGTCATTTCTATCGGACTTTGTGAATGCAGCAGAGGGGGGTGATTCACAAACAGTAACTGCAGGAGTATTACAATCAGCGAGCACCGCAGATATATTTTTTATATAACTTCAGCGCTGGCTGATTGTCACACTCCTTAAGTTACTGGGCCAATCATTTAAAACAAATATAAAATAAATAAATTGATTTGGGATGTTGGGGTGGAGAGAGAAACTGCATGGCAGTTAGCGGGCTTGGCTTGGTGGGGGCCCAAGAAAATGTTTGCCCAGGGTCCAATTATTATCAAAGACGGCCCTGCAGTGAGTGACAAGGTTCCGGACACTCCCAGAAGTGATGGATTCTGCATAATCTTCAGCAGCCGCTTTCTCATTACTATAGAAGATTGGCGGGGTGTACAGCAGGATAGGTATGTCATAGAGTTTCTTTGCAGAGGGGCATTTATTTTTAATATTGATTTTAGCTATATAGTGTGTTGTTGCCTAAGGCATTGACCATTATGACCAATGACCCCTCCACAAAGCCAGGCCTTGTGGATAAATCATTGACCCCGTGGCTGTTGCGTGAATAGACTTTCTTGTTTTGCAATAAAATGTTCTCTAACTACTATTATCATTCATTTGCACAGACAAAAAAGCATACCTCTGAGTGATTAACATTGTGATCTAATACTAAAACTTTCCTCACAAAGTAATAAGCTGAGTCTATATGTGTTTTGGTTATTAAAGCAACAGCTGGTCTGTACTGTGATAGCATTTTTTGATACTGCAGTGAAGTTAACTTAGTAACAGTATCGGTAAGCAATAAAAGTAAAATAATGTACAGATATTGTATTTACTAACTTATGGCATTTTAGCTTGCTGTTTACTTCGTACCCTCCCTATGTATACTATCATTCTGCTATTTGATTGAACTAGCTCAAAACAGGATAAAAATATACCCACCTACTATGTCAACTCAATATGAAATTGTGCATAAAAAAGCTTAAAACTAGGCAGAGATAGAACTGTTTAAAAATTTAGAGGTCCAGAAAAATCAATACAATAATTTATAAAAGAATAATGACCCATTTTGGAATTATGATTTCCTTGCACAATCTTAATGAACAAATCAGATTTTACATTTAATAATGCAGTGGCCCATCCTTTGTTGTCTTTTCCATGGATCTTTCCAGAAACACCAAAAAATCTATTAAATCACTTTGAAAGATTTAGCAAACACATATTTTCCTGAGGCTTTGTCTTAAAGAAAGAAAATAGGTTAACTACAGCAAAGAAATAACAAATTACTGAGGAATAACTGTAGTGGGCATAACGTATAAAGAAAAGTAGAAGTGCTTCCTAAATCAATCTCCAAAAGATCAGCAGCACAGAAACCAGTATAAATCTAATCCAAAATGTATTGAAATAAATCCAAGCAGATTCCAAGAAACAAATCCAAAGAATAATAAGCACATTTACATCACCATGTAAATGGTGCCGTTGGCGTGACGTGGGAGACACTTATGGTGATGTACATGCTGCGTATCATTCTTTGGATTTGTTTCTTGGAATCTGCTTGGATTTATTTCAATACATTTTGGATTAGACTTACTATGGTTTCTGTGCGGCTGATCTTTTAGAGATTGATTTGGGCAAGTAAGAAGCACACTACAGCGTCTAAAAAAGGGGTCTAAAAAAATAAATAACTATGGTGTCCACTAATTTATTGTGCACATTTAGGTCTCTTACACATGGGTGTGGGCCCCCATACTCCTCCCATGTAGACATATTAACACTAGCAAAGAGCTCCAAGTGCAGCCTCATATTACAATCGTGTATGTTGTTGTGGGCAAGTATGTGCAGGCACCATGTAAACCCATTTATGCACACAGACCTAAAGTCTCGGACACACCCAGTCTGCAGAAAAAAATTGACATCGATGCGCATAATAGTGCAGTGGGGCTATTGCCCTACACCTTAAGCTCTCAGTGGGAATACACCACCATTTATGGTGTACCGCTGTTTGTGCTGGTCTGCAAGAGCCCTTAATGTAAAGATATAACTAACTGGTTGCTATCAAGGGGTTCTGGAAAGGTATCTATGGAATGATTAGTAAAATATTAGGAAGGCAATTAAGATGCCACCCATGGGAGGTTTTGCTTCATCATCGTGATCGAGCGGCAGGCGAGGAGGAGAGCGGAGCCGCTATCCTCCTGTCAGTTTCAGGACGGCAGCGGCTGTGTGAGTGGCCGAGCAGAGGATCGGTAAGTATCATTGATATTTACCGATCCTCCGTGTGCAGCACAAACACTGGAGTGATCGTCTGATCTGAGTCTGAGTCCCCAGTTATGAATGAACAGAAGGTGATTTACATCAGTTTGCTGATAGAATATATGCAATTATCTGTACTAAAGTTTAAAGTTTGTGTGAGATTGTAGAAACACCAGCTCTTTTGTACAGAAGTTGTGAGTGTGTTCCTTGACCACCCAGCTGGCTTGATCCTAAAGCATGATTCCTGTTAAAGAATGACCCAGTCAGGAATCTATAACCAGAAAGTCATTATAGTATTATTTTTCTCTAAAAACATTTAGGGGGTTATTCACTAAGCTGGCGAAAGCAGCCGAATTAGTAACTGAGCCAAACCAAAGTGAGCCGAAGCCTATTCGGCTATTTAATGCAACCGCAAATGGCTATTTTTAGCCATACGTCAGCTGCCTTCTTCCCGCTTTACCTCACTTTGGCTCAGCTCAACAGCCTTAGCTTGTCCAGCCTTAGCAAAGGGAAGAGCTCCAAAACAACATCTCGGTCGGCGGTTCCTTCACTGCTGTTAACCCCTATCCTCCAAAGGGCAAAACAGCAGAGTGAATTGCCGAACAGTCGTCTCAGCATTCGGTTCGGTGATTCTGTTCATTACCTCAGAGGGAGGAGAGTCAGGCATTAGACATGTGAGATTTTTCAATTAAGTTAACCTAAAAAAAAAAAGCATGGAGTCCCTTCCTCAACTCATATCAGACCCCTTAGTTCTGGTAGGAGTTTTAAGGGGGACCCTAACGCCATAAAAAAAGCGTGGTGTCCCTAATTCCTACCAGACCCTTGGTCCAAGCAGCAGCCTGACAAAGCAGGAAAGGGAAGGAATGAGCGTGTACCTCGCGCACCATACCAGGCCACATGCCCTTGACATGGTGAGGGTCTGGCATGACTTTTGAGGGGAACCCCACGCTATTTTTTTTCTTTGCATTGGGGGTCCCCACAAACATTCCTACCAGACCTAAAGGGTCAATTCTCCTTGCTCTGGCTGTTTGTACGCCTTTGCCGAACTGGAGCATTGTCGTTTGGCTCGCCTGCGAATAGCACTTACAGCAGCCATTCGCATTAGGCAAATTGTAGGGTTTGCTGAGGCGAAGTTAGCTGAAGGATTTAGCCTAGGCTTCGGCTAATCCTTCAGCAGCTTAGTAAATAACCCCCTTAGTCTGTGATCAAAACTTTGTAATATTTAATTGTAGTTGATAATACCTAGAAATATTTTTGTGCATTTCTGTATATTTTCACTGAATTTAGCAGACGAGGTTGCCAACCTTTAAATGTATTATGTTATTCGTGAGTTCCACATATCCCTGACAAAAGGCACAGGCTTACCATTATAATTTATTCAGTTTATTGGACCATTTCTATTATCAAACCATTTCCTTTTTTGGTAAGACAAACTAAGCAGCACATAGGTCAGAAATATAAATTCAGAATTTTTGTTTCTCACAAGCTTTTAATTTCTATTGTTTTCTTCACTCTCATACACAAACAAGAAACCTTGACTGTATCAGCAAGTCATCAATAATTTATACTACTTAATTTACTTCTTCTTTTAACATTTCCTGTTCAAAATCTATAATTCTTTAAATAATGAATTACTGTTTAGTAAACTCCAAAGATGGGTGGTGAGTCCATCATCTTTCTAGAATGCAGAAATATTTAGCAATAGTTGCATATGCAGTAGTTTAATGTTCTTCTAGCAAGTAATTGAAATTTGATTTAAATGTGCGTATATTTAACCACAGTAATTTGAGGCACATTAAAGCCACAATAAAATGTTTTGTTTACGGTTGTAAAGTTCTTTATTTCCTGTTTATTAATATTGCTCATGTATAAAGCTTTAAACCTGCAAAAAGGCAAAGCAAGTAAAAATTGTCCTGATGTTTCTGTTTGTGCTTGCATTCTTGGTTCAGCACTTCCTTTTGCTTAAAGTGACATTAAACACTCAGATTTTTTAACATAAACCAATACTGTAATGTGTGCCTTACTGTAATCCATGGCTGTTTCCCTTCTCTTTGCTGCTGTTCCTTTTAAATCCATATATCTTCTCATGCTGGGGGAGAACTTCCCTTTGCAGCTGAGTGCCTCTTCCTGTAGTGCTGGCTCAGGTTGTGAACCTTCACACAGACACCATGTATCCATTCCAGAGACAAGGCAGTCTGCTGCAAAACAGAAGTTCTGCCCAGCATGAGAAGAGATACAGATTTAAAAGGAAGAGCAGCAAATAGAAAGGAAACAACCATGGATTACAGTAAGGCACACATCACAGTATTGGTTTATGTTAAAAAATCTGAGGGTTTAATGTCACTTTAAGTTGAACTCCAGTCAGCACTAAAAACTCAGTGTCACACACACACACACAGCAAGAGTTACATGATCATTTCATCTAGGGGGAAAGTGATGAACAGAAATACATGTGTTATACTTTGCTCCTCCCCACCATACAAATGGTTCCATGAAGACCCTCCTCTCCAACGGTCATGCAACCATGATCTTTGGGATTCACATATAATATGAAGTCAAATAAAGAGGTTAAACGTTTTCCATGTTCATCAGTTAAACTCCTTCAATTTTTATAAATGTTTTTATTAGTAAGAATAGGGCTCAATGGCTAGCACATCTGCTTTGCAGCTCTGATGACCCTGGTTCAAATCCAGACCAGGAAACTATCTGCATGGAGTTCTCAATGTGTTTTACAGGATCTCTGAAGTGTGTGAATTTTGGTTAGACAGGGCGAGAGAAGAATTAGGGACTGCTGAATGAAGATAAGGTCTTGACTGACTTAGGATTATTGGCACGGCACCCACAACAGAATTTGTAACTGTAGGTGATGTGCCCAGAGCTGTATGACTAGTATTTTTTTTCTAAAAATATATTTGCTTGTAAGAGAATTGAAATGGTAAACTTGCATGATTGATTGGGTATTTGTATTATATTTTTTAAAGTCTGAGCAGTGTGAGTGCACATTAAGCCAGTCCCAGCAATATTACTGTCTAGTGTAAAAATAACTAAATAACTTAAGGAAAACTTGTGATTATGCCATACAATTGTTTACTATCAATGTCCAGTTATTCTGGTCAGAATGACTTGAATGAAATAATCCCCTAAATGAGAACTGAGTCAAAATCCATTGAGAGGAAGACTCTAAAAGCCAAACTGTTATGGGAAAATATTTGAGGGTCAAAACCCACGCATTCACATTTCCTGTAATATTTCATGTCCAGCACACACATGTGCACTGAATGATTGTCTTCTTCATGTCCTCAAAAAACAGTCTTCAATGCAGTATTTAATTCATTATCTTAAAGAGTAGCTCTATCTTTATTATGTGATGGCTTCCTTCTGCCTTTCCTGCAAAATTTAACAAGCATGCTGAGTATTTGACAGGTCAACATTCCCCTTGCTAGCATCTACATTTTTACTGCCATGCATGTTATGCCGGATTGCTGCTGTTGTAAGAGAACTATGGCCCAATGTTTTTTTGCCATAGTTCACTTTAGTGTCACAGGAGGACATATACTAATGTCCTCCTGTGACCAAAAACTGAGCGTATAGTGGGCTATTGCCCATTATATGCTGACAGCGCAGAGCCACGCTGCAGCTGGGATGGATCCCAACAATATTGTCGAGATCCACCCTGCTACCTGGTTAACAGCTGGCTCTGCCTCTCTAGTCCTTCCTGTCCGTCCCTCCAGTCAGTGTTGAAGGAATGAAGAGAGGAGGGGGTGAATCCCGCGGGGACTGGTGACTGACAGTCACCGCTCTCTGCAGGGAGATGATCGGGAACTGAGCGATTGGCGGTATGTGGATATACAGTATGTATGTGGACCTGAAGGAAAACTTCAGGTCCACCTCTGCTGATTGACAGCAGCAGTGGGCGGGTGCAATAGCCTGCCTGCTGTTGGCTATTGCAATTTTAGTTCGCCAACAGCAGCTATTCATTCCCATGCTATCTGTTGTGTTTTTTTTTTTCTTTACTCTGATGACAAAAAAACAGATAGCAGGGGAGCTAATATTTTGACAACGGCGGCCGGCTGCTGTCATAGTGCTCAAACAGGCCCGGCAGGTCAATGGCTGCCGGCTTCTGACCAGCTCCTTCGATCCGTTGATTGAGAGATGCGGCCAGAGAGCGGCACCCACTGTGCAAATTTGGACCAGTTCCTCAAGAACCAGTTGAGATTTGCACCGACACCGATAATTAGAAAAACTGCATTTATCTGTCCCAATTATCGGTAGATCCGATAATAAGTCGACCCCTGGTTTATATAATATAGAATTTTGACTAGTATCTTTAAAAAAAGCTTCTTTTTTTTTTAAATAAAAGTTTAATTCCATTTTGCTATTTTCAATTTTATTGATTCGCCACTTTAGTCTTGTGTCACACTTACAATGACAGTTACTGTTTCATCTTTGTAAACCTAGCATAAGAAGAATCTTTGTGTGCCTTAGAATTAAATCAGAGCTCGAACTTCATCTTTGCCACCCATGTGTTAAATTTCCCCTCAAACTTCAGACTTAGTTGTTTTTAATTCACAGGATACTGTGGTTCTCGCCCTCCCCTTTTGAAATTTGCATTCAGCCCAATGCCACTAAGTAAAAATCACAGCAGGAATTTCTACACTGGTGCAGTTGTTATCCCCTTGCAGATGAGTACTAACACCTACAAAGATGTAGAACGCTATAGCTTTGCTTTCTCCAACAGAATTAAAACTGTTTAAAAAGGCACTACAATAAAAAGATCTTGAATTACATGGAGTTTTTTATCATCACTATATTACTATGTTAAAGAGGAATTGCACTCAGAAAGTTGTACCCAAAAAGGCAGGCAGAGGGCAACGGACTAGTTAACAGCATTGCCTAGCTCTCAGTTCAACTGATATTCCTTTTCGCTTTACTGACTTACCATGCTGTGTCCTGTACTGTGTCTCTGTGTAGAGCCATCTTGGTAGAGGAACAGAGTTTTGCATCCTTGTGTCAAAGCCTCCAGCAAGAACAACAGTAAGCAGCACAATAATGACATCATTCCATTTAAAATATTCTGAGACTGGCAGTGCCTGAGATCTTACATTACAGATATACAGCTAGAAGGCGGTATGCATAAAAGTACCTACGTATCATAGCCTACCAGGAAGCACACAGCTACTTTTCAGTAGAAACTCCAGACACACGGTATTTGTTCAGGGTACTTGGATACAATTATATTTATTTATTTTTTCCCACAACATCTTCACTTTTTAAGTTGAGTTGCAGGTTTGAAAGTGGTTACTGCTACCACTGGCCATTACTGTGTGTACCCATAAACCTTTTAGTAGCCAATATCTACAACTTCAACTTAAATAGAAAATGTGGCTTTTTTCTTTTTTTTTTAAATTCTTTGTTTATTAAAGCATGTAAATGAAAGCATACAGCATATACAATAATTAGAGTAAACAGCATCCAACAGCATATATTCTCAATTTACTGTATGTAATGTACATGGACAAGCTCAATAAAAGGATCATTACGTTGCATAGAAAATAACCAAGACCATCATGCATGCCTATCAGGATCCTAAGATCACAGAGTTATCAAAGAACGTTGCATTTACAGTGTAAGGCTTGGTAGCTACGCTCCACAAGCGCTACCAGATAACTATAGAACACTAGACATATCCATTAAAAGAAAAAAACTGAAAAAATGATAGTAATAACCAATTTATATTCTATGCACCTGCCCCCCCCCCTTTCTAGATCAATTGTCCAATACCAAATCATTTCACCATAAGAATGCCATGTGGGGAGGACCAAGGCCCAAGTCCTATGTGGTATCCCACAGGAGCGTTCAGGGAAAGTGGAAGAAGATACACAGAAAAGAGAAAGACATAAAGGCCAGGAAAGAGGAGAATCTAACACAACTAGGAACCCAGGGCACCATCCGTCCCTGTCCCACCTGCAGCCCCTTAAGGGGTCACGGGCTGCAGTAATTCCTGGGAGTATGCAGAGGATAAAGTGTAGGCAGTCCATGGCAACCATGTGGACCGAGTTTGTGCCATTGTGTTACGTAACGAGGCAGTCAATTCCTCCATGCGATAGATGTCATCCACTACCGAGAACCACATGCGCAGCGAGCCCTGGTCTGCTGCCACAACAGCGGGATACAGGATCTTGCCGCATTGATCAAGTGGATTGCCAAGGACTTTCTGTATCGCATGATGGAGGAGGAGGCCATATGTAGAAGAAAACTGCCAGGTCATCTGGTAAGGGGGTAAGTATCAGCTGATTCATCACAGAGCGTACTGATTCCCAAAAGGGTTGTAAGACCGAGCATTGCCAGAAAACATGTAACATTGTTCCTGTGGCCACTCCACACCTCCAACATACGTCTGGGATAGATCTGTCAATGCGATGTAGGACATGCGGGACACTATACCAGCGCGTCAAGATTTTGTAACCCTGCTCCTGGTACCTACTAGCCATGGAGGATCTGTGTGCCAGGGACAAGGCCATGGTGCGCTGCTGCTCCATGAAGGTCCTATCCAACTCGGCTTCCCATTTCAGTAGAAACGGAGGGCAAAACGGGTCTGAGGCGGCCGACAAAATCTTATACAAGAGCGACAGTGAATGTCGAACGGGTTCGCCTGCATGGCATATGGATTCGATCGGCGTAAGGTGTCGCGCCAGTTCTTGTACCCCCCGGGACTGATCAGAGAAAGTGCCTGATTTGGCACGCTCCCCAATGGGGCAGTGGGGGGGGGATAGCAAGTTCTGAATCTCTTCGTGCGACATCCATCTCCCGTCTACAATGAAATCCACCATACGAAATTTGCTCACATGTATCAAACGGCGAATGTGACCGCTAGCCAGTCCTGGGGGAAATCTGGGACCCCTATCACCGGTGTCATTGGAGAAGGAGAGGGGGAGATGTCCCCCTCTCCTAGAGACCACCATCGTCAGACAAACAGTGGGGTGTGACAGCGCTTCAGGGGGGAGTCGGGAGGAAAACCATGGCACGGGCACCGTAGATTCCAAGAGCTCCATGGAGACCCATTGCTTGTGTGAGGCATGACAACACCAGTCCACCACCCGATTGAGGTGAGTGGCTCTATAGTACCTATAGTACCTCTGAAGATCCGGGAGGCCGACACCTCCACACTGCTTGGGGAGGGTAAGGAGACGATATTACCTGCCAACACAAAGCTTAGAAATTGCCGCGGTACCATCGAAAAGAAGTGGAATGGGAGCGTAATTGGCAGAGCTTGCATCAGGTAAAGAATGCGTGCAAGGACTGTCATCTGTAGGGCAGCACACCGACCAAACCAGGTTAAAGTGAGTTCCCTCCACTGGGACAGATCTCCCTTGAGCTTGGACAGTAGAGGGATATAATTCTCAGCATAGATCTGTGACAGGTCTGCAGTGATGTGGGTGCCCATCTGAAGCGGGGTTAGACAAACTTCCGTACATTTCAAATGCCCCAAGTAATGCTGGGACGCAAGAAAGGGGACAGGAGATGAAAAAGAGCAGGTCATCAGCATATGCTGCCACCTTGTGAGATCCGGAAGGTAGAGAGATACACATTACGGATTCATCTGCCCGGATCGTACATAGAAAGGGCTCCAATGAGAGTACAAAAATGAGGGGCGACAGAGGGCAACCTTGTCGAGTTCCGTTTGAGATGGGGAAATAATCGTACCGTGTCTCGTTGATGTTAACCACGGACGTGGGCAGAGAATATCAGGACGAGATCCAGGAGCACATATTAGACCCCAGTCTGACATGTCTAAGGGTAGATTGGAAAATGTGGCTTTTAACATTTTTGGTGAAGAAAGACTTATAGGCCGAGGTGAAATAGTTTGTCCAGTATCCTACAGATGCCCAAAGGTTACAGCAGAGGTGTCAATGCCTGCAGGACTCAAACAGACATAATAATAGCATATTAACAATCATGGTCCTTATAAGGCAAAGAAAGATATTTAGCCATCATCTAATGGATATGGTCAGCTTAAGACACTGAAGGGGTTTTCCATTGTTTCTCTGAAAGCTGACTACCTTTTATGTTTAACCTTGACAGGCTACACATCATAACACTCTCAGAAGGTTTTCAGATTTGACCTTTGATATATCTGTACCACATAGAGCCATTTCCAAGTGTTAAATATTTCCATTTCATTCCCACAGAAATCTGTACAATTGTGCTATTGAATGCTTTGCTGCAAACACATAAGGATTTCCATTGATCATTAAGGGTTTTTACTATCAGAAGGTTAAACTATAAAACATTCCGGCTATTACTGTCAATGACCCTTGAGTGATGTTAATGCACACCACCTGGTTCTGATAACCACTTTCCAAAACCTCAGCATCATGACAAATACAGATGTAATGCTAACAAGTGCATTAGTGGGAAGTCAGCAGAAAGGGCCCCTATGTATCACTTCTACCTGTGGATGCTATTACCAAACACTGGAGCTCTCCCCATACACTAATGCAAAACTAATGAGGTTTGATCCACCTTGTCCTGGGACCTAATGTACTTCCTTTTGTACACTCACATCATCTTCTGTTTTATGCTTTAGAATGCAAATCTATAAAAACCATGAGATATTGTTGAAAAGAAAAATATGAATTTAAAAAAAAACATGCTTAAAACATCCTAACCAGTTCATATTAACACATAGAGGAGTATTTCATAAAATAAGCAGTGATATGAAGATGCCTGTAAGAGTTAAAATGTAGCTTACAGAAATGTTCGACATTATCCTTAAAGTGGGAAAGGATTAGATGAATGGTCAAATTTTATTGCTGTATTTGTCCCCATTGTGAAGAATAACCCTTCTCTTTGTACTGGTGGCCATTGTCACCGAGAAAGTAAGTGAAGGGAAATCTCACATTTTAGAGTTGTCCCCAGAACAAGAGGTTAGAGGACACCTGTTTCAAGATGAACAGTCTAAGAGAAGAATGTCATTCACTCTGGGAGAATTCCTCTAACTTCCTTTTGTGCCAATGAGACAGGAGGTGAAGGGAAATTTCCCCAGAGGAGCACTGACCACAAAAAAAACTTGGAAAGGATTTTAACTCTTTCCTATTCTATCCAAAATTAAAGAAAGTGTTTGGCTATACATACACTTTAATGAAAGCCATTATAATTCAAGCTGCAAAGATTGCACAAACAAAATAAGCCCACCAGTATACAATTAACATTTTTAATATAATAAGTAGGGATGCACAGAAATTTCAGCTGCCGAAAATGGCACTTTTGGCAAAATTGAAAGTGCAGTTTTTTGGCCGAAATAGCAGTGTATCCCTTGTTCCTCTCCTCCCCCCTGGGGGCTGCTCTGTGTCCCAGCGGGGAGGAGAGAAACTGTCACAGGAAGATGAGCGGTGTGGGAGGAGGAGATCACTGTGATCGGCCGGCGTCTCTCCTCACTGCACCGCTCAGCCTCCTGTGACAGATCAGGAGAGCGGAGGTGCAGGCACAGTCATTGCTGTCACAGGAGTCTGAGCTCTCCTCCTGCCCAGCCTCCTGTGACAGCCAATCCAGGATGGAGAGTGGGCACAAACACTCAGCGATCATTGATCGCTGAGTGTTTGTAAATAATTGAGGACATAGTGTGTTTACTGTGTCCCCAATTATGAATGAATGGGAGTGATCTACATCACTTACTGTTCATTTATGATTGTGGACATGGTAAACATACTATCTCCACAAGTTATGAATGAACAGGAACACTCAGTATAGAGGATTCCTGTTCATTATAACAGGGGCTGCAGAAAAAAAGATTGAGAGTCTCTTTTTCTATTTTAAAAAGGCAGTATCAGGGGTCTAATATTTCCCCAAAGCCCCCAACAATAAAGTAAAAAATAAAACTATTTAGAGGGTTATTCACTAAAGAATGATCACCTTCAGTAGGATAATGCCCCCTGCCACACTGCAAAAAAGATTCAAGAATGGTTAGAGGAACACAAAAACGAGTTCAAGGTGTTGATTTGGCCTCCAAATTCTCCAGATCTCAATCCAATTGAGCATCTCTGGGATTTGCTAGAGAAAACAAGTCCTACCCAAGGAGACCTCACCTCTTAACTTACACAAAGACATAGATGAAGACAGTTTCAGCCATCCCTGCCATTCACCAAGTCCAAGGTAAAGTAATATGTAAATCATTGCAACTACAAAAGGAAACATGTCATAAGACCAATTAGAACAAAGGTACCAGCCCAAATAGAAACAACAGAAGTATCAACAATGAATAGTTCCAACAATCTGACAAACATATACTATTCATCTCACTGAGATTAATTATAGTATTGAGCAACCATAGCGTCATTGGTTGCTCGGAAGCTGGTGGATACTGGCTTCCTAGCAACCACTATCCTCCTGCCTGCCAACTTGTTTCAAATTGTAAACAAGCTGGCAGGCATCCATGGGTGACACCAGTGACCAAATATGGTTGGGCCAAGCTAGGATGCAAGCAGTCATATTTGATGTCACCTGGAATTGCCGTCTGGTTTGTTGAAATTAAGCAGCAAACTGGGGATTATGTAATTCACAGTGAGAGTATCATCAGGAGATGATTGTGTTTTGGAAAATAAAAAGATTTGATTTTCAAGCTTCAACTCCCATTGACGTCTATGGGGTTCACATTACAGTTCATCATATGTGAATTTTTTGAGAAGTCGGATGAACGCTCGCACAATTCAATCCTGGGCAGACTTGCCCATCACAAGTGCAAGACAAACACGAGTATGAAGCTAATCATTTAGAACCCCAAAAATGTATGTGCATATGCTGATTCTGGGGCTCTACATTCTAATTTTACAAGTCAGTCATCTAAACTGCAGTTACGTTGAAAAGCTTGTGGGGGTATGCTATAGTTCTGGAATGTCTGGGTAAGCCTGTGACAAGATGTGCCTATATTTCTTAATTGTAGGGTGAACCCTCCTACTTATTGAAGAAATTGTGTTGAAAATGGGAGCTCTAATGCTCTTGTGCATTTTCTAAGTTGGTTCATCTCTATTGCTTACATGGGCTAATTTTGCACTGAGGAGATCTTGTGGATAACCTCGCTCTCTCAGTTTTTCTGTCATCTCACCTAACCACAATTTAAGCTTAGTATCATTGCTGACAATCCTGACCACAAAAACTGGTTTCTTGCAATAAATCTAAATACATGTGGTCGATGAATATTGTCAAAGTGTAACAGTTGATTCTTATTAGTCGGTTTATTAAAAAGGTCTGTTTGAACATAGCTTGTTTCAGTGTAGGTCATTGTATCCAGAAATGGAACTTGTACAGCATCTACTGTCATGTTAAATTTAATAGAAGGATTATGCCCCTTGAGCTGCTCATGAAAGTGATGAAAGTGGTGAAGGATCCAATGTTACCCTTCCAAATTACAGCAGAATGGCAGAGGACAGGAAGCAGAGCAGTACTGGACTGTCATTTTCTGAATGTATCCCAGCCTGCCTGCATTGAAAGGTGTAACAATGTGAAAAATTCAAACCGCCCTTGGGGAAGCCTCCAAAAAACACTAAAGGGTCTATTCACTAAGCTGCCGTAGGCAGCCGAGTGAATGACCGACCTGAAGTGAAGTGAGCTGAACACTGTTCGGCTATTCACTTCAGGCTGGTACGGCTGATTTCAGCTGTATATCAGCTGAAATCAGCCGTACATTAGCTTGCTTCGCATGGCTTTGGGTCGGCCGAACATGCTCAGCTGACCCGAAGTGCAGAAGGAGTTCGACTCAGCCGATCCAACATCTGGATCGGCTAAGCCGGACCTCCGGCAGGCTACTCACTGCTGTTCGGCCTATTCTTATAGATGCCGAACAGCAGTGAGTGAATAGCCGAATGCCGCTGAGCGGCATTTGGCTTGGCTGTTCTGCTCGGTCCCTCAGAGGGACCGAGCAGAACAGAAAAATAGTTTAAAAACTCTAATGCTACTATAATGTGGTGCTGTAACAGACCTTTAAAAAAACATATTTATTTGAATAATAGATTCTATATTTATACTATATTTGTGACTGCCATACTTGTTTTATTGGTCAAACCATGCTTTGGTGTAAAACAAAGACTAATTTTATGTTTGCCCTCTTTGCATGCTGGGCTGTTAATGTCTCTCAGTATGTAGAGTAGCTGGCTTCAGGGTATACATTATGTATACTTTTACTGACAAATTGGGGGAAACTCTTCAAGCTACAGAAAAATAACGATTACTTTCTCCAGTGATACAATCATTTTTCTAGAAAAAAAAAATATTTTATCGAAAATATGTGAGCTTTTCTGCCTGGATCTGAAATGACATTCTCCCAAAGCTTCTTCAAAAATATTACATTCTTTTTTGATTTGAAAGACAAGATCCATTATGTTTTGGCATGGTGTGGCAGCTCCTTATCAAAATTTTCTCAAGACAAAAAAAAAATTTTAGTTGGTTTCCCAGTTGAAAAAGCTGATGGTGCTGCTAATTGACCTAAAATTTTTATTTACCACATTGTCTTTAGCAAAGAACCATCTTGCCTGTACGGCCAGTTAAAAACAGACATATCAGTTTTATCTTGTAAATAATAGTCTGAAAAGCACAAACCTTAGCAATTATTTATAAAACATTTTAAAACATTGAGCAGCTTTCTTAAAGCCCCAAAAGCACTCTTCAGCTATATTCTGGAAGGGCTGAATGCAGATCTTAAAGAGAGTGCTGGCAGTAGTTTAAATTAGCATTTAGCAAGCTTCAGCAAGTATTTATCAGTTTAGCAGCCTGTTTACACACAGAATTATTAATATGGATGCAGTAAGCAGAAATTGAGAAACAAAATACCATAAGAAAATATGAAAAAGAAAATTAAAACCGGGAATATGAACTGCTTACCCTAAGACCCGTATATAGGGTTTATACCCTGATGCATTAAAATTGTCAGATTGTATTTTTGTGTTGCAATTATTTAGATATGGAACTAGATAAAGCAAACTGGGTAGCTGGCTAATTGTTTTGAAAATTCCCTATAGCAACCAATCACATTACAGGATACCAGTTTTAGCTAGTTAGAACATGGAAAAAATAGTCAACCAGTTTCTATGGGCAACTCCTTTTGCAGAGAGTTTTTCGTTCAGTTTAGTTAGATGTATGTAAAACTTCCTGTTTTTAGTTTTGGCTAGAGTGTGCAGTAGTAAAGACTAGCGTTGAGCTCGATGTTTGAGCCGAGCATTAGTTTGACTCGAACTTCGTCAGTTCGTGTGTTCGCCCGCCGAGCATTCTACACAGGGCACTGTACCTTGCGAGCCCTGATTGGCTAAAGCCTTGCACCTGAACACAGGTCAGGTGCAAGACTTTGCACAATCAGAGCACAGAGAACTGTGAAGCCATGATTGGGCAAAGTCATGATGACTCTGTCCAATCATGGCTCACCTGTCACAACTGTAAACAGTTGGGCGGAGCTAGCTGTCACTGCTAGCTCTGCCCAAATGTTTATATGTTACCGGCATTTGTCAAAATACCATTCTGCAGCAGGTGTTCGCCATGAGTAAACGGGACATCGGTCGTCTGTTTTTCTTTTTTAATTATTATTTCTATTTATTCTATCGAGTCGTTGTGGACAACGCTGGATGTTGTGATTGACCCTGGATTACGTCGGTGGATCCATTTTTGGGGGGGTTTTTTAAGAATGAAGGACTTGTCAAAATCCTTTGTTGTGTTTTTTTTTCAATTAAAGAATTATTTCCAAATGTCTGGTTATTTTATTTCATTTTTTTACCCTTTAGTGAATGGGTAGGGGTACAACTTCTTCCCTGTGCTTTTCGCCTTTTGTGAGCTTCATAACACTCCCCAAGCTCCTAGCATCTGCAGCCATGCTTGATTTGCAGGATTCCACAATACAAAAAATGTATGTATATATATATATATATTTTATGTAGCTCTCACCCCTGAAGGAGCCGCTGGATAGATAAGTCCCTCATAGGATTTCTAGGGTTCACAGTTCCATTGCTGCCCCAAAAGCACGTACTGACCCTCCAGTGGCAACCGATAAACTGACTTCCACACCAACGTTCTCTTGCTTCATGAACTTCTTTAATTAGACAACTTTGGGGGAGCGAGTTAGGGCACAGGACAGCCATAATGTTGTAGACTCCAAAATAAAAGAACAGAGTACTTGCAGCCTTCACAGATAAACAACCTTTAAGTCAAACCTGGCAATCTGTGACTTAGCTTCTGATTGTATAATAACTGATGTTATAACTACCAGTCCATTCGGAAGAGATTTGCCATACTTCAATAAAGGACCAATTTATCCAGCAGCTCCTTTGGGCAATAGTGCAACATATATTGTATAACCTGCTATTCTGAACCTAAGATCTGTTGTGCAGTCAAATATTAGAAGATAACATGACTAAACATTTTGGGCAGTTATTATAGCAGTTTTTGAAATACAATGATTTTAAAGTATAGCTAAACCCTAAACGCATAGAAGCATTTAACATATAATTTCAATATTTATTTTCAATATTTTTAAACAAACTTTTATCAAATTGATGAACCTTATTTAAGCACTTCCTTCTATAGGATGTCAACAGTCTGACCCTGTTTGAGTTTTGATTGTGATCTGTTGCTGTCACCCTATCACACAGGCTATTGATAGGAATTACAAGAGGCCATTTCAACACACACATTATGAAGGCATAGGCATAATCCACTCATCACCATTAGAAACCTGCCATGAGGAAAGCAATGCAGCTATCACTGGAGTATTTTATAAAAGAAAATGGGACTAGTTTATGATACTCTTCGCTTTAAATGTTGCTCAGTTAGGGTACATACTTACTTTATACTTGCTTTTTTACACAGTTTTCCTTAAATTGCATACAGTATATAGCCATAACTCTTTGTTTAATTTTAGATATATGTTAGATATAGGGTTAAAACCTTCTCCTCCTGCCTGTGGAGATGCAGCAGAAAGTAAGATAAACTCTCCACAGGGCAGTTATCATCAGAACAATTGTTTCTGCTTGTAGAGTCACCCTCATCTCCTGTTCTGGTGTAAACTCTAACATTTGAAATTCTCATTACTTTCTGTCTCAGTTACAATGGTCACCAGGACAAGAAGAGAGGGTGGCTCTCTCCACTGGACATGGACAGCAATAAAATGTGAAAGTGTTTTTAAAACTTCCCTTCCCTATTTAAAGCTAAAAGAATAAAGCTCTAACTCCCTTGACCCTCATTTATTGATACGTGACTTATGATAACATGAATTGTTAAGTCCTGATTATTTCTGGATAAAATAGGACTCATAATCCTGCACTTGTAAACATGTTGAAGAAGGTATAGAAGAACTGAAGTGAGAGAGAAGAACGCTCTCCTTATATGTTTGGGGTTTTGTTTTTTTTTTACTTTTTATTAAAAAACGCAAAGAAGAAATATATTTAATTAAAAATGCCATACATATAGTAACATTCCAGTGGAAGAGGCACTCATGGGTCTTGTAATGAAACAAAATAAATACATTTCTTATTCCATACATAGTACTGTATACTGTATATGTGTAAATGTGCACATACTGTATAAATTAATTAATATTTATTTACAAATGTCCTTTGCATTAGTATTTTTGTATTGTGCCTCTATAGTTGTTGTTCATTTCCACATTGTCTGAAAACCTGACAAGCATACTCATTAGAATTTGATTATTAGTAATCTGGTTAAAAGCATTAACCTTTTTAAGTTCTCTGATGCCTTTTAGGATTCCGTGGAGTAATTCTCAATAGATTATCTAATTCTGACACAGATCTCTTGTG
Source organism: Nanorana parkeri (assembly GCF_000935625.1). Taxonomy (NCBI): domain Eukaryota; kingdom Metazoa; phylum Chordata; class Amphibia; order Anura; family Dicroglossidae; genus Nanorana; species Nanorana parkeri. The sequence goes on from NW_017307742.1 coordinate 183,930, forward strand.
GAAAATTCCTGTACTCAGCAAATGGAGTAACGCTAGTGTGATACATTTACAAAAGGAATACAATAGCTACTTACCTCATATATTAGTGCTAGGCTGGTTCTTTTAGGAGTGCAATGGACTGACCATGCCTTCATTAATTATACAGATTGCTACGTCAGCTTTGAACCTATCATCCCTTACAGTCAATGGAAAACCAAGCATACTGACCTTCCACAGTGTGTTATTCATTAATGCAAATTGCACATTTTGAACCATGTAGAGAAACTTTGCTATTTTCCTTATTTTGCATTAGAATAATAGACAAAGAAATAAATTAGGGTTTGGATGTAATTTAATTAACATGCATGCTTGTATTACCTGAGCATGCATATTAATATTAGCACTATTCATTTTGAAGTGGAGCCTTCAGACCCAAGAAAGCATGGAGATGCTGCAGCACACCGATGTGTCCCTAAGTGTAAATGTTACAAATGGTCTGCAAGACCTTGATGACACCAGATATCCTATGCCATGCATTTTTCTGTATTTTCCAGCATTCAAAAATCCATGGATGCAGGAGCGTGTGCCATAACAACCAATGGCTTTGTGCTGCCCCCATGCAAAGCAACAAATTCTCTTAACTGTCCAGCTTCATACTTTCCTTTAATCCCCTACACTCCACTCTGCTGCCAGGAGTATAGAGAGGATGCCGTGTATAAGATCATGACCTAGAGCATCCACTGGGCTAAGCATATTCTCCATGTCTCTTTTCTCAGAGCTCTGGGTGTCTAAGTGACTAGTCATTAAGCACCAGTGCGTTCATGTGGGAGGAAAGGAATTTGGTAGTGGGTATATTTCTTCTCTCAAGACAGCTGAATGTGGGGAAGGGGAGGGGGGATCAAAAGACATGAGAGTATGTGAAGATGAGGTGGGTAACATTTACAGTAAGTTAACTCGTTCCTTTGCCCTATTTGGGCATAACACAGTTTCACCTTATCCCTTAACTGCCCGCCCAACATTTACCATGAAAGCTCTCCCTCGGTCACTTAACACTTTACCTCTCCCCTACAATCTAACCCTAAAACTAAAAAAATTAAAACCTAGTTCTGTACTACCACTGTTGCAGTTGCCAACAAAAAACTCTAGCCTAGAGGGAGTGGTGATGTCACAGATTCCATGGTTCTTATTTCCATCGGTGACCCTCTTGGAGAGATTTCCTCTCACTGCCTGCCCTTTTGACATCAAGATAAAAAATAGGATAAGGGATTGTTACTGGAACAAGAAGGCACAGAAAACAATAAAAAAGGTTTTGCCTGAACATGGCAGGACCTGCACAAAATAGATGGAAACTGGTACATACACCAGTTCTGCCTGCCTGAGCTGCACCATCCCTCAGGGCTCATGCAAGGGTAGAATTCTATCATTTAGACACCATGAGCTTTACAGAGTCCTATTTCCCTTACTGCTGAGTATTGGTATGCATTCGTTTCCACGGTTTCTTCTGTACATGCAAAAACATCATGCTATTGGGGCCAAATATGTTCCATCAACCAGAACCTACAGGACAGCAAGCTACAGACATGAGTCAGTTAACGGTGGCACCATTATTGCAGTTTCAACTGCTCCTTGGAACATTAAGGTGGATGGAGAGTGTTACTTAAGTTTTCTACACACAGTAGTGGTCATCAGAGGCTTCACCATACTGGAGCACATATATTGGTATTCACATTAGGTGCCATTTGATTATGAAAAGAACGCTCTCATATAGGACCTGCATGTTTAAAGGTTCCATGCTGCAGCTGCAGTTTACCCCAGAAGGAACTGACATGGCTCATAGGTCACATAGAATATGTCACAAAGTCATTTTTGCAGTAAAAGGCTTATCCATGTCTTATATATCAAAACCCAAATGAACACTGCTTATTTAGCATATTTCACAGAATTCCAGGAATGCTTACTTAATTCTAATGACTGAAAGAAAACTCAAAGCTGTCCAATGTACTATAGTCTGTGATGCAATGTACAGTAAGTAATACCAATAAAATCTGATGACCGCAGTTTCTTAATCTGTCACTCATACCTAGATTAGTAAATCACCAAAGCTACTAGGATGCTTCACATTTGCCAAGAAGGTGACATATGTTTCATCCAAATAGATCTTTATATCTCATAAGTGCCAAGTCGGCTGAAGTACGCACATTAAAGGTTGGTACACCTGCCAGCCCGGAATTGCTTTTTCCAATGCGTCAGGGGGCATTATTTATATGCATTCGTAATAAAGTTTTTCACGCAAGCATCTGTGTAAAATAAAGAAGATAAAAATGATCAAATGACTTGTATACTGTAATTTGATTTAATATAATAGGTAAATGTGAGCTAGTGGTCTTTATGGCATCACTTCAGCTGCTGGATGGAAGGTTTACCTAGCTCATTAGATATTAAATATTTAATGTAAAAAGAAAAAGTCATTCAGGAATACTTGGAAACTGTCTGGTTTCTTATGGCAATTAAGATTTCCCTGAGCTCCCCTTAAACAAAGAGCTTTGTTCTTTGGAGGCAATTACCAGAAGTAAAAAAAAAAACACATATTGCCAGTAAAACTCTAAAAAGGTACATCTGCAAAAAGAGCCTGTAAGATATTTGCTTGAAACCTTGAGGAATAATCATCTGGCAGGTGTCTACTGTGTGAAGTCTGTTCTCTGTGTTTAATGAAAACATTTCAATTAATCTTAACTTAAATGCTGTACTGCAGAAACCACAATGCTTTGAAAATCTTCATCATTGCTTCGGCTTGAGAGCCCATTATTAGCATTGCATAGTTTCACTCAGTTTAGGGTTATTTATTATTGCAGTGCAAAGAGCAGTAAAATGCAGCAGCTCATGGGAACTATAAATCTTTCCCCTTGTAGCAGTTTAGAGCAATCAGAACTTTGAGAGTTTATCTGTTTCTATTGACAACTGCAATTTTCCAAATAAAATAGGAGGTCCTATTTCTGAGAAGATGTTGCCCACACGGGGTGAAGCAGTCGACTCTGGCACAAGGATCCCGATGCTGGTATCTTTTGGCTCAGGAAGGATTGACCTTTGCTACAGAGGATCCTGGCCCTGGAGCAGTGAGCGTGCAAACAATGTAATAAAGTAAATCCCAAGACAAAATTAAATTTTGCTGTGGCCCATTGCTAGGATCTAGCTCTACTTTCTGTCCTGTACACACAACAGGAAATGAGAGGAAATCTCTTCAAACTGAGCAGACAGATGTCACTGGAACAATAGTCCCCGTTGGAAGATTTTCCATCACCTTCTGTTTTGTTGACCACTGAAAATTTAAATTTTCCCTCACTTTCATTCCTGGTGACAAAGGTCACAAGGACAAATAAGAGTAAATCTTCCTAACAACTAAAAGCAACATGTTGGCCTTAGATATATTTTGCATCTACATTAGGAGGGCTAGCATTAGAGGGTTGGCAGCAGAGAAGGTTCATGTAAGGGGTTAATGTAAGGTTTTTTTTACTGTAACTACCAGTATCTCTTCAAACTGAGCAGACAGATGTCACTGGAACAATAGTCCCCGTTGGAAGATTTTCCATCACCTTCTGTTTTGTTGACCACTCAAAATTTAAATTTCCCCTCGCTTTCATTCTTGGTGACAAAGGTTGCAAGGACAAATAAGAGTAAATCTTCCTAAAAACTAAAAGCAACATGTTGGCCTTAGATATATTTTGCATCTACATTAGGAGGGCTAGCATTAGAGGGTTGGCAGCAGAGAAGGTTCATGTAAGGGGTTAATGTAAGGGTTTTTACTGTAACTACCAGTACAAAGCTCCTGCCACTTGAAACCTATGTATTGCTCGCTGGTTGCATCGCTATGCATTTCAATGGATTTCCAATGCAGAACAATGAATTGAATTCAAAAAGTACATTGTATCCAATAGGACCTCTTCGTGGCTATATTAATTCACCAACAATTATCAGACATCAGTGTCAAGGCTTTAAACACAGCCTTGCATTTAGAGATCAAGTTACCTTAGACACATTCTTTGGACATAGTTACATGGGGTGTAAAGGGTCCAATTGTTCCAGGGACCATATTGTCAGGATGGTTGAACATATCTACTCCTGTTGCTTATTAACAAACTTTGCTATCCACATTATTTTACATTCAGCTAAAATAAACCAGAATGTTTTTCTTTGATAACACTTCATCTGTTCTTTTATCCACCCAGTTATTAGTACAAATATACTGTATATATAGTAAATGTCCAATGAGCACATATTTGATAAAAGAACAGCATTTTAAGAAATTAAATTAAAAAAAAGAAAAACTTTGTCTTGAACTCAATTTTAAATGCTTCCAGAAGGCTTTGGTGATGTAATGTACCTCACCAATATTTATGGAGAGATGAGCTCTCAAGGGGGTTGATTTACTAACCTTATAAACACACCATGAACGTGTATACACCTCTGTAGTGTGTTCCCTCCCAGCATGATCTATGGGAGGAATCGAAACACCTTTGTAGTGTGTACACACCCAGCAGGTGTGTTGTGCAAAGCCCTGCAATGAATTGCAAGGTAATGTGGTGTAAATTAGCTCTATGTTATGTTGCTTGCGTTGATGAATGCAGGAATGTAAATGCATGAGCTAACCATTTTTGTCTAAACTGTGAAGCAGCATTATATATGCATCATGTGCATGATTTTTCCATATATGGCATTAGTGGAAATATGCTTTTAGAGACTTTTTGGTTGATAAATACGTTTTGCTGTGTGAAAATCACACACACCTGGTGCGTGCGTGTGTTTAGGTTAGTAAATCACCCCCAAGATCTCACAAGCATGCACTCCAGCAGGGGAACTGTGGGCCTGTCATCTAAGTGGGCCTTCTATGAAAATTAGAAAAATTACACGTTAGTCCTCAATCCCAACACTATTAGGAAAACAAATTGAAAAACTATAATGGTTTTAGGTCAATGTTACTTAATTTTCTTTGAGGTGTAAAAGTCTGTGTAAAAGTCTTTAAGTGATGTTTTATATCTGTTTTTACTGTATGTATACTATGATCTAGAAATAAACATTTTAAAACATGACCAAGGATTCCCAGAGTGCTATGGGTTTGGTAAAGAGACAGTATAGCAGAAGCTGCCTTCCTGACTCGCTTTGTCTGCCTGATGAACACTGCAATGGATCTGTCTAACAAGGGATGATTCACTTCTTCTTCAATCACTTGTGTGTAAACTACAACTATTGGACTCTGTTAAAAAATTAATTTTTACAGCAACTGGTAATGAGACAGGAAAATATTTGAGAATGAGCCTAAGGAGTTGTCCAACACAAAAGAAAAAATATACAAAACTACTATACTGTGCCTTCCCTTTAAGACCAGGGGGAAGTAAATCAAAATAATCTGTATGTCTCTTTTCCAAGCAGCATACATTACTGTATATTTGTACAGCTTGGCATACCGAGCTGTCCGGAATACATAATGATCAGGACAGTGTGACCATTTGGCAGAGATAAGTATATATCATATAGCACAGTTTCCACGTGCTAATAGTTTGGAGTATATAATTTGCAGAAAAATGAATAAAGTTCAGAAGGGGGAGATACGGTTTATAATGTATATCACAGTGTATACAGTGGAGTAATATGAATTATATAACATACAACACAATGTGCACAGTGTAGTTAAGCAGTTTGAAGTGCATAATGTACAATACAATGTACACAGTAGACCATAACATACAAAGAAGCAGAGTGCAAAAGTAACGTACTGCAAAGTACAGTATATAACATACAGCACAGTATGTGCAGTGTGGCTGTGTGGGGTATATAGCACAGCCAAGAGTAGGTAGTGGTACAGAGCACTAATAAACAGTAGAAAGAGAAGGAAATATAATCATGAAACTATTCTGTTGAAGAAGTATGATCAGAAGTCCTCCATCAGTCCCAACAAGTCAGTTAGACTGCCCATACACTGTCTGAATTTCAGTGGGTTCTTGATGAAGTGGCTGAAAATGTGTTCAGTGGGTGGTCCTGTCAACACCCTTCTGTCTGGCATACTTTGATCAGAAAATCAAAGGAGAAGGTTGAATACTTTTTGGCAAACAGTGACAGCAACCAAGCAGATGCCATCACTATTCGGGTATTCTGATAGCTAAGCAGGATATAGCTAGAATCTGTTATAACTTTTTTTTTGTTCAGCCTGCAGGTTAAAAGAAAATAATATAACAGTGTATGGCCAGCATTACTTGAAAGTATCATCTGATTAGGTTTTTTGCTTTTTATTTTGTTATACCAAAGATGTGTCTGGCATGCCATTATTTTTTGGTTAAAAAAAGTTTATTTTAAATAACATTAAAATAATAATTATTATTATTATTATTAGTAATCATTTAAAAAAAAAAAAGCATGCTGAAAAAAAATCATAAAATAAATAGAAATAACAAATAGTTGGTAAGAAAATCAGAATAAAAGATAGCACACCAGTAAACTACTATGATGCCAGTAGTTGTCATGCCACAACTCATAAATTAAACGCTGCAACAAGATTAGTTGAGCTCAGTCAATTTAGAATATAGACAAACCTTGACAAACCATCCACTTTTCCTTGTTTTGTTCTTCTGTTACAATCTATTATTTATCAGCACTCATGTAACACTACTAAAATACAAAAGAGATTTTCCTTTATGATGGATTATGCATAGGTTGTTTAAATTATATATTACCTTAAAACACTAAAGGGTATTTTATGTTCATTTGCTGCTTTAAGAGGCAGGAAGTGATTGTATTTTTGTTATTGTTTTTATTTGCAAATGTCTTTACAGTTTGATGATTTTATACATTGAGAGCCAACTGCAGGATGTTTTAAAATATATCCCTGGTTAGGACTTATTAAAATCTATTATGTCATCTCTTACTTTCTATCTTAAAATTCAGTTGGGATTTTCAATATTTGTTTTTCTTTCACAAAGATTTTATTGTGTTTTGTTGTCAAGATAACAGTTTAATTCAATATTTGTTTTTATGAGAAACCTGCCATCCGTTTTACATTATTTTATTTGTTGCTGCATTATTCTTGAACTATTTTGTATATTGGGGCTGTGGACGAGCTGTCGCCGTGTCATTCAAAAATGCAAGTTAAAGCTCTGTCATGCAAAGAAGAAGCCATATCTGAACATGATCCAGAAACGCCGCCATCTCCTTTTGGGCCAAAGCTCATTTAAAATGGTCTGTTGCAAAGTGGAAAACTGTTTTGTGGTCAGACAAATTGCCTGTGTTCCATTGCACTGAAAACGCAGAAAATAGAATGTTAATTGCATTCTGTTTTTATGTAGATTTCACACAGCATCCCAACTTTTTTGGAACTAGGGTTGTACAATAACTTGCTCAGGCAAGGTGTGTTGGGGTGCCACTTAATACGAAAGTCACAGTGCCGTAATTCATATGTTACCATGCACCGAAGAAACGGACAGTAAAACACACATTTGATCTCATGTTACCACAAAGTAAAGATCTGAGTGGGGCCAATCTTCATCAAAAGAGAATTTTCATGACTTACATGGTGTTGCTATCTTTTTTATTGCTAACTTTTATTGCTAACAGCTTATTGCTAACTTTTGTATTGCAGAATGTGAGGAATGGCAGTTTAAATCCTTTCTCTCTATGATTAAGGTGGTGGTGCAGCCGTTCACATTAGCTACACCACACTTTCAGCAAGAGGCAGGGATTGATTTTAACAGAATATTAACGTGACATTTCATATGTGCATTGGAGTCCCTCTACAGGCTTTCTTTTGTAGTGAAGTGTAGAGTGGTGCTGATATGCATAAAGTGCTGTAAGTCCCAAAAGTTTGGGCTGGAAGACCCGACACTTTCATAAATAGTAGTGAATATGACCTCCTATGACAGACATATTAACTGAAGCCTGCTGGTTGTCTTTAGATTTGACCACTACTCTAACATCCTTGTGGCAAAGGGGCATTTTACATTGCTTTATAAGACAATACATGATGCTGGGCTTTTTACCATGAAGCCCAGCATCATGCATTGTCTTATAGTTCTTGAGGTCCATGAGAATTTTAAAAAAATCCTAAAATAGATTTAGTATCTGGAGAAAACACAGGCTGCGGAGAAATTACTAATCAGACTCATATTGTAGTGCATACAGAAATGTACTCATACATGCAAACACATGTATAATGCACAGTCTGCCCCTGGCTACACTTGTCATCTGTGGCTGACATAATTAATCATTCATACCACTGATACTACACACTATTCATTTGTTTGTGTACCACCAGCATAGTCTCAAATTATTCATAAATCAAATACTATTAATCCTCATTGAGTGTGCTGAAGGCTACACTACACCCTGATCAAAAATACATCAACTAAGCTGTGATCACTTAATGTATGTGGTTACTTCAAGCTAGGGAAACATCACCGGTTGTTATCTTTTGTGAAAGAAGGCATACACATATCCAGTCTATTTTTTGGCTGAATCTGATGGACATCTTTTTCCAACCTTTATACCTATATACATTATTAGCCATTTTCAGTATTGAGGTTCCATTATTTAAAAGTGTCTATAACACTTATTCCCTATATTTCCCTAGCAGTTTTCAAGGTCATAGTTAACCACAAAACAATCTAAATTATTTTGTGACAAAGGGATATTACAGTAAAAAGCATACAAAAAGGATACGTTTAAGTACAAATGTAACAGTAATTTGAATGTGCACTGCCAAGGAATTAAGCAGAAAAGTAGGTTTATGCTCAAGTTAAACTTGTCAACCATCTGGCAATGTTTAAATAAGGCATGAAATATTCGCAATTTGCAAACAGCGGATTGTAACAGAAACTCATCAAATTACCCAAAACCACAAAAGTAGAAGAAAATTAAATTACTGTACTTCTCCCGGGACAGAGATCATTTATCCCTCTTTCACAATGCCAGATCAATAGTCTTGAATTCCAAATGGAGATTGATGTAAGAACTGGCCTGACGTTAGACTGGATAACGCTGGGTGCATCCTTGCAAATGGAATTATTTTTTGATTTACAACATTCTTCTTCTTATGCATTGTTTATTATACTAAGCACTGTAAAACGAATCACAAACCTAATAAAAACCTCAAAACTAGTTGATGAATAAATAGGTCTCCCATGACAATTCTAGCATTTGTCAAAAGGAAAAGGCATGCCGTAGAGTATTTGTGGGCTGTTGTGGGTAATTCTGTGCTAATCATCCTCAGACATCTGTATTATATAGCGCAATTCACTGCAAACAATACCAGGTCTTTTCTTGATCTAAATGTGTTCTAAATTAGCAGTAGTGACAGTGTATTTCTTGCTGTAGTACCTATGGGTTTAAAAAAATTTGGTAATGCATACAAATATATGCTGCAGTACTTATAACAGTACAGTTGCATTTTACTCCCAGTCTGGTTCTATCTATGCTGGTTTATCTGTGCTTTGGTGCTATTGGTCAGTGAAGTACTGATAGTCCACAGACGTTTTTTCCTAGCACTGATTAGTTCACAGGCAGCCATAGATCTACAGTGGCGATACTAGCACAGCGCTTTAATTACTGACCTGTGTAAATTATACAGGTAACTTGATTTTAGTCAATACCTTACCTGTATTTCAGCAACAATGGAACTTGTTAATCCATACGTGTCAGCGATTCAGAGATGAATTGTTAACCCTGGTATAAATTCAACCAGCTGTGCATAGATCTCAAACTTAGGAGAAGGATTTGGGTGTCTACCTGAAACATACAGAAATAAGCAAAACAAATAATTTTGAAAGGTTTTTCTGTATTAAATTACACCTGGAAGTAAAAGGTATAGATGGATTCCAGTATGACATCTATACTGGAGTTGCAAAAGCCTTTAGCCCCATTTTCATCTCTACACTGTGGGAACGCACAAAATCACACATGTTTCCACAGCACACAAACAGACATGCTGCAGAGCCATATATTCTGAATGACACCCCAAACATGCTTACAAAAGCACATGCAGTACAATGCCGATATAAGTACCCTGCGCTTTGATACAGCGCCTTTTTTAAAAAGATGCACGCACTGCTTTGGATATTAAAACTAGAGAATAAACATTTGATATTTTCTGCTTGTGTAAAACATATCTAAGCCCCCAATCACATCTGATACTCATAGATATGAACATTTTGTTGGTTGTGTGTTTAGATGAAGCACTGAGATCTTGAGGATTGCTGAATTAAGTTTTACTTGCTTAGAAGGACATTACATGTGAATACGGCATTGTACAGGAAACACATATATAAAAGAACTTTCTGTGTATCATAGATAAGCATGCGTATAGAAAACTAACATTGCACTAGAGTGCCAGTTACAGCTCAAACATATCAGTATATGTTCTCAACAGCATATGCATTGTTAAATGATGGAGTCATTTCTTCTGATGAGAAATATTGCATGTCGATTATGGCTTGCTCTTGAGTGTCCAGGTTTCATTTTCTTGGAGTGATTTTATTTTTATTTTTTTGTGCTGCCCTTCTCCATTGATTGGCTTTGCATTTTGATTTGAATTTTTCTATGTCTTTCCACAATGTTGGTTGAGTATGCTATTTGTCTTAGCATATGACAGCTTGCAGGGTGGTATTCCCTTTGTTGCTTGAGTGGATCTTCTAATTTCAGGTTGTTCAGCAGAATTTAACATGGAACTTGACTTATCCATTGTGTGTTCCACCTCTTGTTCTGACTCCTGTGCTGCTTTCACTTTCACTTTGCTCAGGTTTCTTTGCTGATTCACTGGGCAGATTCCCTTCCCCCGGGATAATTGTTTCTGGTGATGGGTTATCATCCAAATAAACGCTGCGGCTTATTGTCACTTTATTAGTCTTTGGGTAGAGGATTCTATATCCCTTACTTTGTTCACTATATTCCATCAGAAAACATTAAATGGCTGCATTCTCCAATTTGTATCGCTTCTCCTGTGGAATATACTGTAAATGTAAGCTTTACATTCAAACACTCTAAAAGGTCCGAAAACGAGGTACAAAAGGAGCAGTCCAAAGGCGAAGTCAAAGTCCAGTCCGTGTCTAGACAGGCAGCTTGGTTCAAGAACGGGAAGGCAGACCAAAGAGTCAGCAACAGAAAGTCAGAGGAGGGATCAGGAAATGGCAGTAACAGCAAACACAGGAGGCTAGGCCATTGCACCATATGGGTAGAATAACTCAGCAATGAGCCAGGGCTCTGACTGGGAATTATACCCAGTGGGAGCTAGGACCACCCCCTGGTTGTTGAGGCAACCAGGAGGCTTCTCCATTCAGGAGCCAAAGGCAAAAGAGAAAAGGCAGAAGGTGTGTGCTGGGAACCTTTTCTTTTTAGGTTGAAGCAATGTGCTTTGTGGCCACAAGATCGAGCTGATGAGTATAGAAAATAAGTATTTCTTATGCTCCGCAGTGCCATTAGTGGCTTTAATGTGGTATTTTCCAAATATTACATTCAACCTGAAAAGAAAATATAGATAAGAACATTTATTTTCGCCTCCATCACACAGAACGGATGTTCAGAGATATTTGTAGAGAGAATGGCTCTGTAAATTGTTTATAAATAGACTTCTATGTGTTGCACTTGCTCAAGACTAAGCATGCATACGGATAACACGACAAGATAAATGTGATGGTATTATAATCTGTACATTTTAAAATACATTTTGAAGGCTTGGGAAACATATTCTGCACAGTAAATGCTTTTCAATAAAGTTTAGGAGATTCCCAGCACTGCCCCTTCATGGAAGTTTACACAAACTAATATACAGCCAACTGCATCTATATGGGCATTTGATAACTATATGACAGCCCACACAATTCTCAAAGGCTGCAGAATAACTGTAGGCTTGTGGCTATAATCCACAGTCCATTTTACAGTGTAACACTGGCATACACATATCTGTTACCCAAAATAAATCAAATGACACCACAGACTGACCTCTTCACAGAACCCTCATTAATCTCCCATCTAATGCTTTAACACTGTAGGTGTCGGGGAAATAATCATTTACTTTCCACCACAAGCTAGAAAGCACACCAAGCACGTTTTGTTCTCAGAACAAGGTGGTGTGTTTGTTAGCCAGTATAAGATGTTACCACAAATTACTTATTCACGATGAGTAATTGTATATATTTAGACACATGTACTTGTATTAGAGACACCAAGGCTCCCCCTTTTCACCCCTGACCTCCATTTACAGTTAGAACACTATTCACTTGATTCACAGCAGTGTTTCAGGAAGATGCTGCATAAAATGGCACCAGTGGATTCAAATATAATGAAATCGGTCTGTAGATTGGTGAGTGCTATGGGTCTAATGCACTCATGCCGTTTTTATAATAAACATGCATGGTGATCCTCACTTGTAATATAAACATCATGCAGATCAAATAAATCAGACTAACTACTTTTGTCTAACTACCGTGCCATTGATTTTAGGAATGTCATATTGAATTGTTTACAGCAGCTCATTTTCTTTTAGGGATTATATCTGTACCCATCATCAGGTCATCTTTTTCCTTTGTATCAATAGAGGCTGCTTATCTTCGGACAAGACAATAAATAAGATGGCAATTTATTTTGTTGTCAAATGGTTAAGTGACAAACAAGACTAGGGCAAGACTAGGGCCAACCAGTAGACCGTAGCGGTCATACCAATGTTAAACAACATGGTTTCATTTATTTCATAAACATGCCAGGGGTACAAATTACACATTTCACGGCCATGTGATAATTTTGCCATATATGTTTTCCTCTAGATGCCACATGAAATAGTTTTTTTAGGAACTCTTCAAGTGGACCTTTACTCTCTTTGACTAAAATATCACATTGGCATGCATGCTGATATGAAATCATGGGTAAAGTTCCTCTTTAAAGGCTAAATTTACTTTTTATACCATGTTTTATGTTACACTAATTTACAAAGTGTAAAATTAAACATGGTCACATTAGTTTGGTTTGTAGTTTCCATGGGGATGAATGGTGCAACATGTGAATTTGTCTTAATTATACATCAATAAAAGAAAAAATGCAGGGCTACGATGCCACATACACAACGAACTGCGATGTACTGTGCATTCAGACACCTTTCTATCAGAGCCAGCATTAACTTTTTCAGCAATTTGAACTACAGTAGCTCTTCTATTGTATTGGACTACACGGAACGCCCTTCGCTCTCTACATGCATCAATGAGCTTTGGCCGCCCATGACCCTTTCATCGGTTCACCAGTTTTCCTTATTTGGACCACTCTTGGTTCCAGAGGCGTAACTAGAACCTTCAGGGCCCCTGTGCAAGAAACCATGAAGGGCCCCAAGACAGATCTCTTAGCTCCGCCCCTAAGAGGCGGGGCCAGCAAATTCTCCGAGATCAGTGACAGCCTCTCCAGCCATTTTGCACAGCTGCCCATACATGCTGCGGGTGGCTGTGCGACAGGGAAGGAGCGGAACGATCGCTGGGGGGCCCTCTACTTCCTTGCTCCCCCCCCAAGTGACGGAACGCCAGGGCCCGGTCACAATTGCGACCGCTGCGACCCTGGTAGTTCCGCCAGTGCTTGGTACACCCTGACCACTGCAGACCGAGAACATCCTAAAAGAGCTGCAGTTTTGGAGTTGCTTTAACTCAGTCGTCTAGCTATTACAATTTGACCCTTGTCAAAGTCGCTCAAATCCTTACACTTGCCCATTTGTTATGCTTCCAACACATCAATGTCAGGGACAAAATGATTACTCGTTGCCTAATATATCCTGACCACTTCCAGGTGCCTTTGTAATGAGATAATCATCGTTATTCACTTCACCTGTCAGGGGTCATGTTATGCTTATAAGTTGTATATATGCCAGTATCAATATTCACTATAAATGCCAATCGAAACAAATGTACCAATGGAAACATCAATGAATACTATGAACACTGGATAATGACAACAATCCAGCATTACATAACCAATACTATATTTCTCACTGAGATTACAAAGCTACTGTCCTTTTGATATATAGTGCACATCAGCACACATCCCAGAGATCTGAAAGAAATAAAGCAAATCAAAAAGGCATTCACATAAACAAATATAAATCCTTTTTTAAACCCTGTGGGGAAGGAAAGACAGCTTATCTATCCACCATACTTCCCTTTTTTGAGGGTCAAATGTTATTTTACTGCTTGGAAAACCATCGAACAACAAGAATCTGCAGATGTGTTTCTGAGTGGGCTTGCTCAGCAAAGCGTTATATAAAGGTGGTGGTGCTTGGCACTTCCGTACTGAATGCCTGTGCTGAGCAATGCAACCCTTAATTTTCTGAACTTGACCTAGAACCTGATGAAGGGTGGGGATGCCCAATATTGCCTTCGCGTACGTTCCTATGTACCGTTTCTACTGGAATAAAACATCGCTGTTTTGCATCTGAAAAAGTGTGGTACTGTTTGGTATTTAGATATTGTTTGGTAGAGTGGAGCCTGTGAGCAATGTGCACCCTGGTCTGATCATTACCTTTGGGGCTCATTCATACCAGGTGCGTTGAGCTGTCTTACTCTGCACTGATCAATACAGGCTTAATGCAAGTACACTGAGAAAACAATTTTCTATGTGCCACACCACTTTTCACACTATTAAAGTGCATGTCTGTATTTTTATGCAACACACAAAAGTATGTTACAATTCACATAAGCACATCACAATGTGCTGTTTGTACTCAGAGTAAAATGTGTTAACTTTAAATAAAAGAAAAATTTAAAAGTAACTACCGTGATGCATTGCAACAATGCATCACAGTGTGCATGCACAACATACACCAGCATGCATGCTATGCGCACTAGACATGTGCGATTCATTTCGTTCCGAATCAAAATTCAGACACATTTTCTGAAATTCAGACATTCGCATACATCCGAATTTCCGAATCCCAATGCATCCAAATGTGTCCGAATCCGAATTTGTTTCCGTATTTTGGATCCCGTCCGAATTTTGTTCAAAAACTAAACTGAATTGGACATATGACTTTTTTGGCCAATCAGATGTGTTTTTCGGTTTAATGCATCTGAATGGGTCTGAACACGAATTTCCGTTACGACAACATGGGAGCCGTATACAGTATATACATGTAATACTAAAGCTGAGGCTCCTAGACCCAAATGGCATCCAGGATCCGGATTTCCAAATTGCCATTCGGGTCTGGGAGCCATATACATATATTACTAAAGCTGAGGTTCCAAGACCCAAATGGGATTCGGAAGCTCCCGAATGCATTTAGAAAATTCGGATCCTGAATGCCATTGGGGTCTAGAAGATTCAGCTTTAGTATTAATATATGTATATGGTTTGCTGTGGTACTCTCAACGAATATTCGTAAACTCATCTGAAACCAACGAAAATTCGGATTTCGTCCGAATCCGAAACCCAAACCAAATTGAATTTCGGATCCAAATCTCGAAATACCGAAATATCTGAACTGAACGGAACCAAATTTTTCATCAGCTTACATGTTTGATGCGCACCATAATGTGCACCCACTGGTGTGAACAGGCCCATACTGTCATGTGTTTTTTCCCACTGTGAGCCACTTGCATGTGGGCCATAGATCCTGCCAGTACCCTGGGGCGGTAGTAATTCTCTTGTATTCCCTTATTCACAACAGGAAGCCTCACAGAGCGCAACTCAAGTAGGGGAATCAGGAGATTTCCTTGAGGGTACAACATCAGCTCACAATACCTGTACATAAGAGATGCCGCTTTAAAGCACTGGAATTTACACAGGTGAATACAAAATATCACTGGAGAAAGGATGGAGAAAGCCAAGAGCAGCCTTACTCAACCAGGGTGTCTTCTGGCTTCTTTAAGGATGCCTCACAACTTTCACACTTTCACAGACCTGTCGCCAGCACCACGGAAATTAATCACGCTAATTCAGGGAGTGTGGGATCCATCCAGACCTGCTCCACCGCCTGCCTTTTGCCATTATGCATCTGCTGCAGCTCCTCATGTTATGATCGGACTCTGATGTGAAGGAGGGACTGAGGACTCTGCTGTGAAGGGGCCACTGTGAACTATGCTGTGGAGGGGACTTGTAATGTAAAGGTAGAATTCTGATGTAAAGGGGGACTCTGATGTAAAAGGGGGCTGCTGACGTGAAGGTGCGGGCTTCTGATGTGAATTGGGGACTTGTGATGTGAAGGGGAAACTCTTTTGTGAAAAGAAGGGGGCTCTTGATGTGAAGGAGGCTCCTAATATAAAGGGGGGACTCCTTATGTAAAGGGTGACTCTGATGTGAAAGGGGAGATTGTGACGTGAAGGGGGGCTCCAAGTGTGAGGGGGAGGACTCTGATGTGAAAGGAGGGGGCTCCTGATGTGAAGAAGGCTCCTAATATAAAGAGGGCTCCTGATGGAAAGGGTGACTCTGATGTGAAAGGGAAGATTCTAATGTGAAAGAAGGGGCTCTGATGTGAAGGGGAGCTCCTGATCTGAACGGGGAACCCCACTTTTTTGTGTGTTTTTGTGTTGGTTCCCCCTTTAACATCCATACCAGACTCTTATCTGGGATAAGGGTCCGGTACAGATTTTGGAGGGGCCACACATTATTTTTCCCATTTTTGAATTTATGATTTTTCACATTTTAGACAGGGTGCCTCAAGATTCTGCATACTTTTAAAGGGTGCCATGACTAAAACAAGGTTGAGAAATGCTGTTCTAAAGGACCTCTGGGTCAAGTTTTATGGAACATTTCATGTCCATATGGGTGTTGTTTCACAAACTGATTCAATAGAGTAGCATCATTTCATATAATGTGCTTAGTTATTTTTATCAGCTCTGTTTTCCAAGTATACATCAAGTTGACCAAGGTTTCGTGAGGCCACACTGACTTAAATTGTCTTTTCCTATGCCTCTATGGCATATAAATGACGGTTTAATGCTTCACCATCCCACAAGTGCTCCATGGATCTCTTAGGGCATTAAACTACTTTACAGCCATTAACATTAATCATATTCATATTTCATATTCAGTCAGGCATATTTCACAGTACACATGAAAACCACAATTTTACATTAACAGTCAATAAATATCAATCAGCTAAATCCTTGTCTCACAGGATCAATATGTATTGTTTTTTATCATACAACCAAACAGTTTTTTGTTTTTTTTTAACAGGACCTAGTGAGAAAAAAAAACATTATTGATGTTTACCGTATGTGTGAAAAAAATATAGAAAAGTACTCCAAATGCATTCCTGTCAAAATGAGGGTAACACAGAGAGGTAATTCTAATTTGCACCTTCTGGTAATATCTCATACCATGTCTGCTATGGTGTGATCCAAAGCACCCATGGAGTCGCACTCTGATGAGGTCACTGCAGAAAAACAACTTTATTGCTCTCCAACCATGACACACAGTCCCCTCTGCCTCCCCTAACGCATTTCCCCCTAAATGGGCTTAGTCATAAAGATAAAGGTGGACAGTAGAAAGGTATCATGGCACACTCACACGTCAGCATGTAAAAAAACTTGTCTCACCACTAAGGTTAATAACAGAGGTTTGGATACACGTCTTCTGCAGAAAATGTGAAAGCCGCACAGCCGCGCCAAGGCACCTCTTATAGTGCGGTCCTAACTCTAAACTATGAGAGTCTCCATCTTGGAGCACATGGGGGCAGAAGATAAAGGTGGTACACAAGATTGGGGAACATATGCACTAGCCAATTAAAAACAATGCCTTAAAAAAAGCCATGATGATTACAAAACCATGATGATTACAAAACCCCAATGTGTAAACACATATGATCCCAAAAAATCTAAATATATACAATAAATGATGTCTAATACAAATCCTTCACTCTTAAAACTAAGCCTGAAGTTAATATGTGTATATTACTTACCACTATTCATAAAAACCAACAAGCTTATACGTTCACCATTGCATTTCATTATATATAGTTTGTTATTTGGATAAAAATAAAAAAAGGAAAAAAGATAAATAGATTAAAAAAAGGAAAAAGGAGGAAAAGAAAAAAAAAAGAGAAAAAAAAAAGAAAGACTAATATAGAATAAAAAAGAATAATGCATGCTCAATTCATGAATATGCACCGAACATTGAATATGCTCTGTACAATTTACTACTTACAACTCAACCAGGATAAAAAAAGAGGGACGAATAAACAAATCTTTATATATTTACTTCTACAAATTCATACCAATTCATGCCAAAGATAGACACCGGATGAAAATTGTCACATTGTTCATAACATTTTATTGCTCATTTTTATTGCTCATTTATCCACCCTCCCCCCCGCACCCCTATTAATTTTGTTGCCCTCTTCCGAGCTCTTCCTAGTTTAAGGACATCCTTCCTGAGCACTGGTGGCCAAAACTGAACTATATATTAAAGAAGAGGCTGGAACCGTGTTGATTACAGCTGATTTCAGCCATACGTCAGCTAAAATCAGCTGTACATTGGCTACCTTCGGTCAGCCGAAGTGCAGAAGGAGTTCAACTGTCATAGGGGCCGAACAGCAGTGAGTGATTAGCCGAATGCCGTCGAGCGTCAACACAGGAAATATTGTTCAACCACTAGAAAATAGATATGGCTGGTTATCAGAACCTATCTACTATCTGTAGGTTCTAGCTAACCACTGGCCACTGGGTATTCTACACACACAGTCTACCAGCGTTGGGGCCCTTTAAATTCTGTGGTTGACCACTCAGCCTTTGCAGAATTATATTTGTAATCCATAGGGCAGAAAGGTGAGTATTCACAAAGTGTCTCAGAGTAACAAACATTAACAGATGAAGTGATCCCATTTAGATAGAGCTGCATTAGCAGTAAACAAGATCTAACCGGAACAGGCAAGATCAATTCACACAAGGTTGGCCAAAGACCTCTCACCATTTAGATGCACTTTACATGTCTTCCTTGCAGCAATTGGTAGACTGATAACTGTCTCAGCCGACCGGATGGTGATGGATGCAATTCAGGCCACAGAATCCCCTAAATTTGATGATGATGGCTGCAGAACGGAAACATCTTCCTCTAGATGTCTCTGCACTGTTAGCACATCTTCGGAGATCAGGTGAAAGGGTAGCACAACATACTGGGGCTCCCCTCTCAAGCCTGCACTTCCTTTTTAAGGTCTCCACATGAATCGTAGCCTCTGTATATATGCTTGCACGTGTCTCTCTCCCTCTATGCTGGCTCCCTCTCCGTGGGCGGGGCTAAATGTTTTTTGCAGCCAATCACAGCTCTCCTGGGCTTCTAGCCAACCGAGTCCCTCCTTGTCTCTGTTTTAGGGGTGGGCTTTCTCCTCAGCTACAGCAACAGCCAGTCAAAGAGCAAGGCTGCAGCTGCAGCCAATAGAGTCTCTCCTTCAATCCCTCCTCTATCTCTGGTCTGTCAGTCAAGCAGGGAGAAATCCAGTGCAGTGTTTCAGGGAGCAATCATCTGCAAGACTAGTTAAAGGGGTCGCAATCCAGCAGACACCACACTTGCATTTTTGTGCAGTGCACCACCCCACCAGAGTTGAGGTGTGAACAAAGCACGTAGAAAACAATTGTTTTCTTTTTTGTGTCCTAGCAGTGACCTGCATTGATCCAGTGTGGTAAAACGCAGGTCACCGATGTGTGTGAATGGGCCCAGAGTGATCGCTCCTCAGCTGAACTGTGACTGGTTCTCTTCTGGTATGTTTATCTTCATTCCACTGTAAGTTCATCCACAGTAATTCTTGATAATACTGACATGTAACTTAGTCCCTGTGCTGTGACTTGTGGACAACTAGCTCTGCATAGTATGCATGCTTTACTGTATAACAGCAAACACATAAAGACATTCATTTAGAAGGGGGTTAACGTAACAGAGGTGTAAGAACAGGAATAGATTACCTTCTTGTGATAAAAAAAATCACATGTTATGCTGGGTATCCAGCACCACTGGGTAACCTTTAAAAATAATGGACAGCTGATGACAAACTGCATTTTCTAGCAGTTTGCATATATAACCCTCAAATTATTTCTACACTTGCAAACAAAAAACAGTGACCAGCCTGGTATAACCCCTCCCACTTCCAGCATGCATCAGTCTTCTGCCATTGTCCTAGGAGGATGGACATATATTCTCTACTTGAAAATGCTTAACCATTTTTACTAGCCATTTTTTTTATTTTCTCAGCTTGCGAAACAAGTATATAAAAAGCATTTACTGCACTTGCCCTTCGAGAGATAACATCTATTCAGAGCTGTCTTGGACACCTTTATCCCGCATGTCACTGAGGGTACGAGCATACATCTACCCCGGCAGAACTAGCTTAGGGCTCAGGCTGGGAAAAATCAACACCTCCCCCCCTCTGGAGACCAAGGAGAGTTTATTTTGTTACTCCTGGGCCTCAAGTGTTTTTCCAGTATTGCAGCTAGGTTGAGATAACACCTACTTTATATTTGTTCCATGTTCCTTTTCACATGCCTTTTTTTTTTTTAATTGCTTCTTACCTTTTTAAGTGCTATATAATGTAAAGGTGGGGGGCATAATCACCTCTGTCTGTACTGTGCTGGCACATCCTATTATCAGTTGTATACTAGATTTAACTAGATTTTAACAATGTCTTGACAAAGGGTTAAAAATCTCAAGACTGCATTGTTTTTGCATTGTATGTTAATGAGGGGAAAACTCACTCCAGTTTGTCCCTCTGAAATTGTTCAGAATAGCTTGCAGTCGTGTGTATAATCTGGCTCCAAAGAACAACTACAACGGTAAGCAATATTTTTTAAAAAGACAAAAATGTATGTATGCTGTGTAAATGGTAACACATAACCGACATCTTTTTGGAGTTTCTCAACTGTAAATGCAAAGGTGGGACTACATCTCTGAGGCAAACTTTAAGCCAGGAGCCTAGATTCAGTGTAAGCCATAGACTCCCAAATACCTCAAACCTGCAGGCAAGTCTTCTTTGGCATGAAGGTCCCCCTATTTCCGATCCACTCATTCCTGTAAGATTTTAGCGATTCTATTCCAACCTTTTCACAGTTCCAAAGCCAAAAGGGGGCATCCACCACATTTTGGAGCTCCAGGCTCTAATGTGTATATGTACATTCACTCCCATTTATTCAGTATGGAATCCACCTGGTCAGTCATAGCTTTCCTTAATCAGGGAGAATTTGTGACTTTGATATCAAGGATGTGTACTTGCATGTTCTTACTTTTCTAGCACATCTACGATTCTTTTGTTTTGCAGTGGGACCTTAGCACTTCTGGTTTAGATCTGCCATTTGGTCTGTCTTCTGCATTCCACATATTTACCAGGGTTTTAGCCCCTGTGCTTGCTTTGTTACACTCTCAGGGCATCCCTCATGTGGGGTATCTGGACAACCTCCTGTTGATAGAACAGTCGACACAAGTCCTGACCAACAATGTGGTTCAGTCGGTTCACACCCTGACAAGGTTTGGTTCGATCCTGAACCCCCAGAGGTCTGCAATGGAACTGATGCATCACTTGGAATCTGGGACTGACCCTGGATACTGCTCAAGCCAGAGTTTTCTTTCCCCCATAGCAACTTCAAACCATGTGCTCCCGGACTCAAACTGTTCAGTCTTCAGTCTTTGGCCTACTCTTCATTTCTGCATGTGAGTCCTAGAGCCTGGTAGCCTCTTTCATGGCAGTCCCATTTTCCTGGTTTCACTCCAGGTGCATGCAGCTCAACATTCCAGCAACATGGGACAAATCAGTTCAGTGGTAGATATGAGGTTTGGTCTTGCCTGCAGCTTATAACGCCTACCTTGCACCCAGTAATGATGCATGTTTTTATGTTATTTACTGTGTAACCAGGGTGTTTTAGAGTTGGTGGATCTCCTTTGAAAAATATAGCCACTTCTTTACTTAAGTCCTATATCTAGTGTAAGCAACAGCATGACTAGGGTTCCGTCATTGTTTATGAGAGGGCTGTGGAATGGAAATCCTTTTGTAAACTTGTCAACCTATTACTGGTGCGCATAAAGTGATGCCTCATAAAACAAAGCACATTTATCAAACTACTACCATATGTGTCTAAAGTAACAAACAAAAGCTGATTATAGCAGGCACTTTCAAATTCTGAAGTGGGTGCTGACTTAGTTATGTAAAATTACTTGTATGTTTATTCAGTTAATACAACATGCATTCAGCTGAAGAATGCAGCCCAAATGTGTATGTGTATTTATTCATGGATATCATTAAAGCCATTGCAAGATATTAGATGGCTGTGGGGCTCAGAAGCTCTGAGGCCCAGTACTATTTAGTTGCACACTGGTTTATGCAAGAAGCCAAAGAATTTGGTTCATACATTTGGATAAATTGTATGTGTGTATAGTTTTGGAATTTCTATATTCTAGCTATGAAAGTAATTAGTATTCTGTATGACTATAGGAATTACATTTAAGACAGAGATTATGGAAGCAGATATCCCCTTAGTGGTTTAGATTTGGGGCCCTAGTACAAATAGTTACAGCAAAGTTGAAGTTATATTCCTTAGGTAGTTCTATTAAAGTTAGGCATACAGATATGACTGAAGTTTTGCACTTTGGACATTTCTCCTCAGAATTAAAAAAAACAACTTGTGGTTGTCCTGTTTGAGGACTTGCTGTTTTATTGTTTGCTGCAGTACTACCTGAGCTTTACTACCTGTAAAAGTTACAGTTAACGAACTGATTGCCCTGCATGAAGGACAGTTTCTAATTGTTAAAAGGATGATTACCTTGAATCCAGAACCATGAGAAGAAATGTTTTATAGGTCTGCTACAGTTCAAATATTTGTGGATCATTATTTGTTTAAAGTGGTACATCCAAAAACAAAACTAAAACACTGATGAATAGCCTATTAAGATATGAAATGTTTTTTTTTTCCACACAGGTATGTTTCAAAGCAAGCAAAAAAATAAAAGCAAGTAAAAAGCATAGTTACATAGTACATAGTATTTGAGGTTGAATAAAGACATTAGTCCATCAAGTCCAACCTATTAGGATCTCATTCTAGGAGTACAGGATAATGTCAAAAGCAAAGCATTTTCTCTGAAAACACCTTACAGCATGCTAAATTTACTTGGTTCAGCACTGTGTACATTGATCCTTACCAAAGCTATACTATTAGTGGCATACTGTACCTAATAAGCCCACTTAATTAGTTTACAGTATAGTGTAAACAGGTTAGGAGGAAAGCCTTTCTCTTTAGAATTATAAGCCACACCTTTTACCCTTAATTAGTCATCTCCTAAAGTCATCATAATAACTTAGGATCAGTTACACTAGACTCAGAAGTTACATACTAAAAATGTATTCAAGTACCTTAACTATTAACAAAAATTTAACTTATTTGTGCTCTACACTTGGACTACAACAGGGACACTTTAAAGACCAAACCATTATAGTAGCTCTAAATTTCCAATTGAGTTCTACAAATACAAAACATAAACAGAATGAGCTTCTGCTTGAAACCGGCTGGGATTTCCTGGGAAAAGACGTATTTGTTATTGTGAACTTAAATGACCATCGGTATTACCGCAAGTAGACACGTGTAAATAAAGCAAGCCCATTATTTCATGTCATCATTTGTTTCTTTATCTGAATATCCCAAAGCTTGTTTATACATTTTATTAGGTCCAAAATCCCATTGTTTATATGGCTGTATGTTAGCTCTAAAATCTTAAACTGAAAAGATCAAAGATTAAGGGGATCAGGTCAGAAGCACTGCGTGCAAATTTGCTACATTGTTTATTAAGTGAGCTTACACTGCTTGCATTTTAAAACACATATTTAAGGATTCATTAGTAATTAAAAACTACAAATTATTAATAAGTGTTATTAATAAGTGTTTTAAATCTTCTGCCTGGAGTTCAGCTTTAAATATTGTATATTGTTAATGTTAGTTATTTTGTTACATTAAAGAGGATCCAAAACATTTTTATCTATTCAAGTGTACAGTGGGCAAGGTTTAAAACGTTGTTCAAGTTTATTTCCTGTGTCCCCACTAAAGAGATTTGCTTTAACTTTCTATCTTGGTGATTGTTGTCACCAGGTAAGAAAGTGAAAAACAAATCCAATTTTTAAAGTTTTCATGGGGATACATGTTGGGGGAGTGACCAGCCTGTGACCACGGCACATCAACTGGGGTATGCATGGGCCTCCCATGGTCAGAGCCTGCGACTACAGCTGCTTTTGTTGGGAGGAAAACTGGAGAGCTGCCTTACACCTGGGAGGATTCCTGCTGCAAAGAGCGGTGAACACCCAGGGGTTCTTCTTAGTGTCCCTTGTGTCTTAGGTCCTGCCCCGGCACTTACCCAGCTTATTCCAGCAGAGAACCTAGAGCGTATAAGCCACCTACAGAGGAAGAAGAAGAGGATAGCCTTGAGACTGTGTCCTTGGGGACACCATGGGGAGGCAAGGAGAAAGAAGAGGGGGATTGGTAGATAAGGTGGCATATCCATCAGCCCTAATTGTCTCTCCTCCATAGCTAAAGAGGAAGCGTTACATAATGATCCACAAAAGCGATGCACCCCCAAGGCCTGGAACATGCGCACAATCTCAAAAACAAGCTGCTAAAGCCTTTGTCATGCAGCCATCTAATTCCTATGTACTGTGTGTGTGAGAACCAAAAAGAGATGATAAAGCTAGCACACCTGCAAATAATTGTAAATAAGATTGAAGCTCAAGAATATGGACTTCAGTATATGCAGGTGGACCTCTTAAATGATATTGAGCTACACAGAGGATGCAATATGGAACTAATTGGGATTGCCTAAGCCCTACAGATCCAAGGCATCTACTTGTGGAGAAGTTCTATGGTATGGTTTATGGACAAAGTTACCATTAGATGGCCTGGTAAGAGTGACTCTGAGTTTAGCATCACTGCACTAGACCAATAGAGGAAGACTATATTCTATATTTGGTAGACTGCCAAGAACTTTTCCTGCTGCAGGAACCCCAACTTCTGTAAATTACTGCTTTTACAGAGTGAAGAGAACTGCTAGCTTATGTTGTTTGTGTCAGTAGTACTGTATGTGCCCTGATTAAAATATTAGGCATTTACCCTTTGGAGATGACACCATGCCTCTAATTGTAAGAACTTACCTCTGCAATCCCAGTCCTCTCACGGTTGTATCCTTGGCTGTATGGTCTGTCAGCCAGAGAGAGCAGTCAGTGTGTCTATTATGCTCTCTGGCTCCAGTGGCTGCTGCTCAGTATGTTGCCACCTGTGTAGACTTCCTAGATCCTGTGATCTGCTGAGCATGTGTGAGCACACTGAACCGCCTCTTAAAGAGACAGCGTGCATTTCTCCAAGAAAGTCTCTACAGTGATCCGCCTCCAGCCGTGACATCAGCAGAGCGCCAACAGATATAAATTCAATCCAATCTAATCAGTCTGTGCTTGAATATTGCAGAGATTTGTTGTTTGTAGTGCTTGGTGTTATTATCCTGCTGCTTTCCTGTGTATTGACCTTTGGCTTCGTTATCTGACCTTGATCCTTCGCTGCCTGCCTTGACTCCTGTTCCAATTACCGACTACGAATTTGGATTACGATTTGGCTACGGTGTTTACGGACTTTACCTGTGCTGGTCATCACTACGTAAGTGATTATGCGTTTATACCAGTCTAAAGGTACCTTTAGTACTGGTGAGTCTCCCTGCGTCTGGGCCCCTACTCAACCACACCTGATACTAATATATCAACAGAGATTGTTTGGACCAAAAATGGGGCTTTTAGGGTGTCAAATGTCCTGATGAGATAACTGATGGCTTTTGCTCCTGGACTGCTGGTGGCAATAGCCATAAGATGTTGGCAACAAAGTTATGGTGAGAGCACTTGGTCATTTCAAGGTGTGATAAAGTGAAAATTTCAAATGGACTAACACTTTTATGCTCCAGCTATGTGTATATAGTATGTAGCAAGATAGAGCATGTTCTTTTCCGAGACTGATCTTCATGGTTAAACCATTAACTGTATCTAATACACCATCTCTACAAGATCTACAGCAGCATTTCCTAAACATTTTTCAATCACGACATCCTTTAAAAGAATGCACCCGGTTTAAAACGTAAAAACATAACTGCAAAAATGTAATTTAAAAAATCAGACTCCCACCTTTTACATCATTAAGGTAACATTAGGTTCCCCCTAACATCTGGAGCCTCCTCATTTCGTAGGAGCCCCCCTTCACAACTGAGTCGGCAGCTCTCTTCACATCAGAGTCTTCAGCCCCCCCCTTCACATCAGGGTTCTGCCATCATAGCAGAAACCATAGCTGCTGCAGCATCGGAGAGGGCATGAGGCAGAGCAGGCTTGGATGTAGGGAAAAATCCATCTTTTTCTGAATGAATCCCACCCTCCTTGGATTAGTGTGATTTGTTTTCATGGTGCTGGCAGCCGGCCTGCCCGCACCATGGAAAGGCATGATGCTATGAGAAAAATTCAAGGCACCCCTGAGAAAGCCAGGAGGAACCCCAGGGGTGCCATGGCCCCCTTGTTGAGAAAGGCTGATTTACAGTAATTGCAAAAAAGAACTTTGTGTTAAAAGTTATATTCTTTTTTCCCCGCTAGTTGGTAAATAAGTTCCAGATAGGATCGACTTCAAGAAATAACTATGTTATTGCCATGAAGTATATGCCTTGGAGTGTCATTCTTATGAGAATGGGGCTTTAGAAATGTGTTTGTTGCCTTGCTGTTTTCTGTGTTCTTGAAGGTACAGAATTTGACAACATGACTGCAACTGGAGAAACACTGCATTTGTATTGCATTACTTAAAATGATGTGACTCACTGCCATTTCGTTAGATAGTGATAGGATGTTATGTTCTAAAGTAGTGTTGCTTATGAGCATCTAAGAGTTAAAAAAAAAAGTCACTGCTAGGCTGTTTAGGCTTAGTGACATACTGTAGACACTAATGACGGTACAATCATGGGAATGTGGAAAGATGTGGCTAGGAGGATCCTCACATGCACCCCCCAGGATAGCACAGAGGCATGGCTCTGTGGTATTTTGGGAGGCCATGTAAAGATCCTGCTAGTCACATTTTCGCACATTCCCATAATTGTACTATTGAGGGACAAATGAACACTGTACTCATTTGGAGTGAAAATAATCTGCATAACAAGCCAATTTATAAAGTTAGCAGATTAACCCTGTTTTATGACTAAATGCAACATGTACCCAGCCTTCAACATATATGGATCCTTACAGTTAGCATGATGTTTATATGAATGTACTTTTGAATACAATGGAGTTCATATGCATTCTTAATCAAACTTGCCATGGATTAGATGTGTTATCAGGCGTTTAAATTATTAAGGATACCAACACATTGTGAGACCATTTCTTTCCTCTGCATCATATTGGGATTGTTACCCTCCAATTTTTCCTGAAAAAGCGGGCTATAATGTTCACAGAATGTGTCAAGAGAAGAGTATTGCCCCATCATTTTTCGTTTTATGGAGTATAAAAATATAATAAATACAAGTGTATTTGTATTATTTACAATGCTCTTATAAGTAGCTCTGGATGAGGGTTGTTTTTTTTAATGGTAAAGTTGTAACATTTATTAGCTTTTCATTCATTTACCTTGTTTTAAAGAAAGTTTGAGTAAATAGAGTTTACTCTAATACAGTTTGTACAGCGATTGTTAAACTAAGAAAATACCCGTCAAGTCCCGAAGATATATGTTTTTGTATGTTTAGCTCTATATATAGGGATGGTAGTACACCCCCCATATGGAGAATGTATTACTGTGGTTTAACTTAGATTTGCTCAATCTAAACTGGGGCAGCAGATAAATTACTTACCTTGACGCCCCCCCCCCCCCCCCCTCCCCCATCATTAGCTATCCCATACTGTAAAGTAAAAAAAAAATCCTCTTTGTGTATAAACATTCGTTTCTTTTATGTACCTTACCTCCTCTCAAAAGAAACATTGTGGGGGAAAAAAAAACTATTTTTTTCCCATAATTTTAAACCCAAAAGCTAAAATTTAATATATTGCAGCTTACAGCCCTTTGATATGTGTCTGTATTAGATTTCTTTTTTTAGTTTTTTTTTACTTTATTTTCACCTGATGATGTGGCCAGTAAGTCTGTTATTTTTCAGCTTACTTTAACAGACCAAGCTGTCCAGCAAAAGTGTAGGTTATAGGGTTGAGAAAAACCCACTGACAGGGGTGCTTACAATGCTAAGTTTTACTAATTTATGTAAAACATTTATCCCAAAAGAAAAAAAAAGGTGCTGTAACTGCATAAAAAGTGTTAGCTGGAGTTCGGATTTAATTTGTTAGTCAAGTCCGTTTGAATCTGTTAGAGCTCTAACACTACCCTCTCTCAACAAGTTGACAATGCTGATGCCCAAGTGTGTCCCATTGCTCCTCCATAGAGTGAAGCCACCCTAAGGGCTTGTTCACACCAAATGCAGACTAGATCTCCATGAGTTTCTGCACACGCAGTTTGTTTTACCACGTTTTTTGCCGCGTTTTTGATGCGTTCCGGGCTGTTTTCGGTTCAAATATATATTTATTTTTAAATGGGCTTTCAGCGCGTTCCAGGGCGTTTGCATTTGTTTTTGATGCGTTTGCATGCGTTCCAGAGCAGGTAAAATAGGGCTTTCTGCAGTTTTTTTTACATGCTCTGGAACTGAACGCTGCAGTGTGAACTAGAGCCCAAAATGCCATTGGAATACATTGGATGCAGTTTCGATCTGATCTGTAACTGCTCTGCTCCTGGAACGCACTTGGTCTGAACAAGCCCTAAGACAGGAATTGTGTTACTGGCAGGATGATCAGATGAAAATAATGGAAAAAATTATCATGCAGCTATCACATTTAAGGATTGGAAAGCCATTATATATTAAATGTTTATTTCTGAGTTTAGATATGCTTAAAAAAAAAAGTGCTCAAGATTCTGTAATTGCTTTTTTCCCACTGAATTTTATTTTAGCAGCTTTAAGGTCATCCTGTTTCCTCTTCACCATTTTTAGCAGTCTCCTGGTAACATTTTAATTTCCCCTTTCAAACCTTTATAAACTAGAGAAACCCAGGGGAAATTTAAACTGGGCAAACAGGGAATTAATACACCAATCCTTATAACTGGCCCCCTATTTAACTTTAGTTATGTGCAATGTTAGGTATGACAGGAGTGTCCTCTAGTGTCTAAAAAAATAACCTACAGTTTTTTGTGGCTTGAACATCTTTGAGTTCAGACTGCATTGTTTGTATTTGTTCCTAAACTTTTACTATAGTTTCTAAACCCTGTAATTTGTTTTCAAGAGTATATATATATATAAATACTTTTTTTTGTTTGTTTTTCATTAATTTTTTTTTTTACACAGTAACATTTAATACAGGCTTCACCAATGATCGTTTTTTTTTTTCAGAGCAGAAGTAGCCTCTCTATTTGTGAATTCATACAGGGGGATGAGGTACTCCCCTAATCTTTGAGCTCAGTTTTCCCTGCTGGAAACACCCTCGCTAGACCTGCTTCTGGGTTAGGTCGCTTGCTGACCTGAAGTATGTACTAGTAATTTACGGTAATTACACATATTTTTTTTTCTTTATTGTGCATTGAGGGGACAGGAATTTAGGATGTCCAAAAGTAGTCCATCTGTGGGGTGGGCGAGAGCCAGAGAGAGCAATGTAAAAAGGGTAAGTCCCCAGTACCCCACTAGCCCCTAAATAGGAAAGAGGGGGGAGTATTTTGACTATTAGGGAAGATTCCACCAACCCAGTGGGTGCAATGTCCTTCAGCGATCTAAGTTGGTCAGCCAAGCTTATTGGTGACTGATAGGTACGAAATCTAGACATTTGTATGGCTTCAACTGGAGGAAACTTGCGAAAGTTGGGCTCTTTGAGAGACTTCTGGCTATCAAAGTCCAGAAAATTGGCTCTTTTCAAGGAAAATCCCCTAAGCACCCGACCATGGTGATTTCATTAGGGGGGGGGGGTGCATAAGGTTATAATGCTAAAGTCATTAGGGAGGACATTAGGGGGGACATAAGCTTACAAGTGCCCTTGAAGGGAACTGAGGAGTCAGGACTCTGTTTGTTGAAGGAGCAGTGGAAACTGGTCCCAACTGACTCTGTAACTAAGAAGGATCCTCTATGAACAGGAAATGCTGGGAACAGAATTTTTCGAGAATACAGAACTGAAGAGGAAACAGAATAACCTTGTAGAGAATAACTCTCAAAGGCAAGTTCCTGAGACAGGGAAAGGGGGTGCCAGAGCACAGGAAAGTAAACTAGGCCTGGGTAAGGTCACAGGTATGTGAAGTAGCTCAGGAAATATGCTGAAAGGCAGCTGAAATAAATGTCTCCAAATAATTAGCCTGAGAGCTAAAGAGGGTATCATAAGCATCCAAAAGCCACAGAAACTGGATACCAGGGGACCCATCTGGTTGTGCAAACAACCCCCACATTTGTAGAAGTTGGAGGTACACTTTCATGCCGAAGGCTTGCCAGAGGCATTAGCAGATCTACAGCTTATAGTCTTAGTGGAAAGTAGAATGAGAGGAGTTGCAAGTACACACTGCTAAGGGCGAAGAAATAGAGGGACTAAGCTCCTCTGACCTTTCCACAAATCTCCTGCATTCTGGTTACATGCGTGGGGCGCTGATGAGAGGTCCAAGGAACAGTTGACCTATCTTACCTTCAAGGAATGGTGTCTTTTTGGACCAGCTACTGATACTGTCATTAGCAGCTCTTCGGGTGGCCACAGCATTCTGGTATACTCATACCAGAATGCAGGAGATCTTTGGAAAGGTCAGAGAATGCCCCTTGCTTTCATGTTTTTTAGGACCTCTTGCTTTAATCAAGAGGGGAGTTTTTCCATTTTTTATATTGGCTGGAAGAACTTTGATTCCTAGATACCGGAAATCTGTTTCCTCCCATAGTCCAAAGACCCTTGCATGTATGCATATGAGATTGTAAGGTCCTTGGGGGCAGGGACTGTTGTGAATGTGCACTATATAAAGCGCTGCATAAATTGTTATATAAATAAATTTAAATATTTTCTTCGAGACAGGTAAAGCAGCATGGAGGATTTGAGCAGGGACCGGACTGGGGAAAGGATGGAATGTTTTTTTCTTTCTTCTTTTATATTGTTTTTTCTTTCTCTTTCTCTATCTTTGGTGGTGGTAGAAGTGGGTGGTGGAACTTGTATACAACAAAGAAATTATGCACTTGAGATATTGCACATAAGCAAAGGAGGTGGGGTATATGACTACCTGTGTGGAGGGATTTGCAGAAGTTAACTATGTTTCCACGGATGCAAGAATGGGGAGGGGGTGTTGGGGTGCGGGAGGGAAAGGGAAGTGAGGTGTTTAGATAGTGGGTGAATGGTTGCTGCCCGGGATATCTGAGATGAATTGGCTGGGTCTTAGAATGCGGGCAATAAATGATCACTCTAAAGGTCTCCCATCAAAGAGAGGGAGATAGAATATAAAATGAATCATGAAATGAGAATATAAGCTATATTGCATGTCACCTCTGACCACATTTATTTAATTGTACTCAATATAACAAAATGTGAGAACCAGATGATGGCAAGATGTTCCAGGTGGATATTTGTTCATCTTTTCTGTGTAACCTATGTACATTTTGGTATATCTTTCTTTTTTTTTTTTTTTATGTTAAATAAAGAATATATATAAAAAACAGACCTGAAAGAGGTTTCAACATTTTCACATTCTAACCAAGCTACAAAAAAAGGTCAACATTATAAATACTTTCAAGTAGACCTGTGCAGACTATGGACACTGAAGTATTTACATATTCATAACAAGTAGTAAAAGAGCTTTAAAACAAGCCCTCTGGCTGCTTGTATTGTTAGGTAATTCATCCTCAAAGATCCTCAAAGATCCTCAAAGATCCTCAAAGGTCAAAACAAAGGCCTCATTCACACTGGTACACTGACATAAACGCGTTTATATCTATCTATAGGATTTTTCTAAATATGTATAAATCCATATAATGATTTCAAATTCTGTGCATCCAACTCTACTCTACAACATGTATAAATGCATATGAATGCAAGTACATGTAAACGCAGGAGAGTTTGATCTGGGGAGCATAAGGTTTGTTTTTTCTTCCCAGATAATTTCTGTAGCATTTATATAAAACAAACACATGAGACAAGTGTGAATGTAGCCAAATACTCTAAAGTTGGGTTTCTTTGTGGTTTACGGCCCTGTCAGTTCCGATCAGCGAGGGGTCTGTGCATGGATTCCCTGTTTTGGAATGGATGTCACTGTTGTGATAGAGAAAAAACTGATCTTACTGGACCCATGTTAGGGAGGGTTGTATGGGGGATGGCCTTCAATGTTTTATTTTGTTTTCCAGTATGCAAACGTCCTGTAGGTGGCAGCATAAAACCCAACTGTTTCAGAAGTCCTGTATTCTTGTGTCTCTCATCAGAGGCGTCCTGAGGCGGGGTGACACCGGTGTGGTTACCAGATGACACCCCACAGTGACGTAATCGCGTACGAGGGTGACGTCATTGTGTACGCACGTGACTTCATCGCGCACGCGATTGATGACATCATGCACTGTACCGCTTTTACCTTCCGGCGGCCATCTTGGTGATGGACGCCGGCAGAGAGAGGAGAGTACGTTCATCCGGTGGGATAAGGTATGCCGCCGGGTCCCCTCCTCTCTCTTGAGCAACTGTCAGGCTTTCGGTCCATGACCGAGTGCCCGACTGTCAGTCATTTTGGTGTCACCCCTCCTATGGTGTCACCCGGGTGCAGGCCGCACCCCCCGAACACCCCTTGTGACGCCATTGTCTCTCATTGAACAATAAAGAAGGGAATTTTTTAGTTTACCGTATTAGGCTTGTGCATTGCATAGTACCTGAATTTGGTACTTGTTTAGACTGTCATACAGGAGCCTCTTGTTGTCATACAGCCACATACTAATGACTATATTACTTCATGCGTTCTGCTTTTGCCTTCCGTTGGAAGGTCCTGTGTTCCTGCTTGACCTTGTGGTTTTTTTTTGTTTTTTTTTAAACAAAATCCCATCTCAGCCAACAAGTGTCACACACGTAATAAGTGTCACACATGAAAACTGGATCTGCACTTTTTTTTGTAATGAAGAGCACCATCATGCACAGTAGTGTTTTATTGTGCATTGCTTTAGAGCTTTTGGGGTGCCCTTTTAAAAAAATGTATATGGTGTGTTGCATTAAGGGCTTGTTCACACCAAATCCAGACCAGATCTGCATGAGTTTCTGCATATGCAGTGCAGTGCGTTTTGCCGCTTTCCGGACCGCTTTTATTTTTTTTCCCTAAAATGGGCTTTTAGTTAGTTCCAGGGTGTTTGCATGCGTTTTTGATGCGTTAGCATGCATTTTGGTGCGTTCCAGAGCAGAAAAAATACGGCATGCTGCATTTTTTCCACATGATCTGGAACTGAACGATGTGGTGTAAACTAGAGCCCAAAATACCATTCGAATACATTGAATGCATTTTTGATGCGTTCTGTAACTGCTCTGCTCTGCATCTGCTCCGCACTTGGTGTGAACAAGCCCTAACGCAAATGTTACTGAAACACATAGGTGTGAATGAGCCCTCAATATGCATGTCAACAGAAAAGAAACAAGGAGTAGGAATACCATGTACCCGTAGGATAACATTTTTCACAGACTATTCTGTACAGGACCTAAATGACTTGGTTCTGAAGGTTCGTAAAAACCATTCAAGAACTATAAACATTTCTTACTTTTATGCAGTCTTACTTCTTTGGATGTCCCTTTTCCTTTCTTTAGTCCATTCTTCAATTCTTAACTTAGTTTTTTTTTTTTTTGCTCCTTATTTGGCTACATCCACTTGCTATCGATGTTTTCAATGCAGAAATTGCTTTGGCAAAATGTTCTCCTTTTCTGAGTCTCAGTATTGTTGTAATTGCATCTCTAAAAAGCTTTTTTTTTAAATAAACTGTAAGTGCAATCACATGCAGTACTAAGCTATATTTAAATTGCACTGGAAGTACCCACAGAAAGCTGTAAGGGTGTGATATAATTAGTAGTGCATTTGCACCCTCTAGTGGATGAATACAATACAGAATATGAATTAAAAGAAAGTAGTCATTGTTAGGCATGTGCGTTGGCAAAAATTGTTTTGTTCTCTTCGTAAGCAAATAATTTTGTTTCGTCATATTCATTACATTACAATTATTCATTTTCAGAACGATTCATTATCATTATGATTCATTTGGCGAAATTAGTTATTCATTATGCCGAATCGATTCGTCATTTCGGACGGACGGTTACTCGTCATCACGTACAATTCATTATTTCGGAAGACTGGCTTATTAAGTAGGTCCCAATGCCTGCCTGGTATGGTGCAGGAAGGGGGGGTGCTCGCTTATCTCCCCCTTTCCTGCGCTGCCAGGCCAGTGCCTGGATTAAGGGTCTGGTTGGAAATTATACAGGTTTTTTTTTTTGCATTGGGTTCCCCCTTAAAACCCCTATCAGACCTAAAGGGTCTGGTATGACTTTTCGAGGGACCCACACTTTTTTTTTAACTCGAGGTCCCTCCTAACACTCCTACCAGACCTAAGGGTCTGGTTTGAAATTGTAGGGGAAACCCACCCTTTTTTTTTTTTTTTTTACATCGGGGGTTCTTACTAACATTCCTACCGAACCTAAAGGGTTCTGTATAAATTGGGGAGGGGAACCCATGCTGTGTTCAATTTTTGGCCGTCAAATTGTACAGATTGAAGTTATGTGAGAGCAGTGAGAGGGTTTAACACCAAGGATAGGAAATTGAAGGCTGATGCTGGCTCTGACATCGAAACCATGCCCAGCATTCATCAAGCTAAGTTTCTTTCTCATTTCTCTTGCTAAGTGGATCCCAGATAATGGAAAAGTACCTCAAAAATGTATAAATATCAATGGCAAAAAGAAGAAAAAAAACAGCAAATTAATAGCTAAAGAGAGAAGGGGAAGAAGGTTTCTTTAACAGATGTTGTATGTAGATCAAAGGTCACACTTTTGATCTACATATGAATATTAACCACAGTGTAAAAAATATATGGTTAAATTGTATTAATCAATGACACTCGGAGACTAACTGCAAGCTTAGAATTACACAGGAGCTACTGCAATTTGAGCTGCTATTCTGCTATGTCAGCTGTCATTTTTAAAACCGATAATTGCCCGAAATAGTGGCAGGGAGAGAGCAACAGGACACAGAAGATACATACAAAATCTTTGTTGAAGTTTTTTTAGGATGTATCTCCTACATTTAAATCTCTGAATTGATTAAAATTGGCACTTCCTGTTCTTCCATTCGAGTGCTCTATGTTGACATAGCTGGGTAAAAGCCACAAGCCCCATCACAAGTGTCCTTAGGCATACTTGCCCCGAGGCATAAAGGTGGTGCGTCTGACCAGGTCTGTTAAATTGCAGACTGCGCTAGGCATCAGGGTCAATATCTGGTGTCTATTGTCACACTTAGACACACTGATCCATTGCTATAACAGAAAAGTGAAGGTAAGACTATCAAAATAGAAATTGTTAGTACAATGTCTGACTAATTGTTTTTTTTAATGATGTCCACCCACAAAGTGGGTGCCATTACCCCATGAAGAATGACCGCAACAAGGGAAAGTAGAGCAAAGGGGAGGGGAAGCAGGTGAAAAGATCCAAAAGAAATTGTGAAGATGATCCAGGGGTGAGTTCAGCAGGCAGCCCTGAGGTAACTGCTGACACTGTCCAGTGACGAGAGTGACTATAGAGGGGAAAGGTTACACTCTTTGGTCAGCTGTTTTCCCGCCAAAAGTCTGTCACCAATCCTGTGCTCAGCTGACTGAAGGTCTGTCCAGCAACTGAGGTAAATCTTCCAAACAGCAGGCAGATTGTAACCTGAAAGACCAGCAAAGAAGCCCCAGAGAGATGTGTACTTAACAGTTACCCCACACCTCTTTTCAATATAATTAGTTTTTAAAAACACATGGGTGATGGAGGTGACAATCCCATGGGGCCACTTTTCTTATTTTGCTTCCGTGGCCCTAACATATCATTACGGTAGCATGAAATAGTTTAGCTGTCAGAAGCAAAATAACAGTTCCAAATGTGTGCAGTAGAGGGCAATATATAACAATATACACTCAAGACCTGTGATATTAGAGACTCTGTGAGAAGTGCATCAATAAAAGATATATTTGTTTCATAATAGGGCCTGGTTTTTAATAAGTACAAAAAAATAACAAAAGTGAAGTTACAAGGTTTCATCTTTTTTTCAACTTAAATTACAATTATTATTGGATGCAACAAGCAGCTACTCTATAATTGTTTTCATTATCTAGTTTTTATAAATTAGTTATTCCTCTTTATTATATAGACACAAAGGCCTAAATCAGATTTGTGTTAGGGTCCTCCACAGGGCCGGATTTACTCTCCCTGCTGCCCCAAGGCCAGGTTCCGCAATGCACCCCCCATTTAATTTTTATTTATTGAATTTTTTTTATCAATAAAAAAAATTTCCACCTAACTTTATTGCTATCACACAGGAGCTAACAATTCCCTGTGTGATAGCAATTTGAGGTGACAGGTTCTCTTTATTGACCCTGTCACCTCCAATACAGGAGTTCTAGCACAGCACTGTTCTGGAACTCCTGTGACAGGTGAGAGAGGAAGAGCACAGCTTTCCCCCTTTCACTGTGTACACGGTGCGGCAGGGTTACTTTTAACCCTGCCGCTCTGCTCCCTGCATCGGCGGCCAGTAAGAGGAAAGAGACTCGGCGGC
Organism: Nanorana parkeri; assembly: GCF_000935625.1. Lineage (NCBI taxonomy): Eukaryota > Metazoa > Chordata > Amphibia > Anura > Dicroglossidae > Nanorana > Nanorana parkeri. The sequence continues at coordinate 220,661 of NW_017307742.1, forward strand.
GGAGGACGGAGCCAGAGAGGAGAGAGGTAGGTGCGGGGGATGGACATCCCTGAGATCACTTGTAAACGTACAATCGGCTTCCCCACACTACATTTAGTCTTGCTTGTGCAAAGCATGACTATATGTAGGAAGCGCAACTTACCGCCTGGCACCCGCACTTTCCCCACAAAGAGACCGCTGCCGCCCTTCTGCGCCCTGCCCCCTGAGGCCGGGCCTTGGGCTTGTGGGGAATCCGGCCCTGGTCCTCCACCCATAGACCAACAGGAGGTGGTAATCTAACCACTAAAGTACAACGCGATCATGAATGCTGCTAGACTCATTAACCTAACCAACCGCTCTGTGTCTGCAACCCCCCTCTATCGATCCTTGCACTGGCTTCCAATAGCCTAAAGGATAAAATTGAAAATATTAACAATCACTTACAAAGCAACAACTCAGCCCCCGGCTATATCTCAAACCTTGTCTCAAAGTGTCACCCTAACCATCCCCTCCGCTCCTCCCATGACATCCTGCTTTCCAGCTCCCTCGTCAACTTCTCCCATGCTCGCCGCCAGGACTTCACTAGAGTCTCTCCCATCCTCTGGAACTCTTTACCCTGTCCGTCTATCTCCCACTCTGACTGCCTTTAGGTGATCCCTAGGACTCATCTCTTCAGGGAAGCCTATCCCGCCTCAACCTAACCACTCAACCATCACATTCTGAAACAATCCATCCCCACACAGCTCCCTCCTCATGTTTCACTTGCCCCTCCCTTTTAGATTGTAAGCTCTCAAGGGCAGGGCCCTCCTTACCATCTTGTCTTGAATTGTATTGTGATTGTAATGTCTTCCTTATATTGTAAACTGTTGTGCAAACTGTTGGCGCTATATAAATCCTGAATAATAATAATAATAATTACGCAAGGGTTGTGTGCAGAGGACTAATGGCAAATGCTTTATATTCCTTTTTTTGGGTAGAGTATGCAATGGTTAAAAAAAAATTGTCTTTTCCATTCATTAATTTTTCTGTAAACACAACAGAAAGTGAAAGGAAATCTCTCCGAAATAGGGCAGAACCCTTTCAGTTGTCACCAGAACATTGAAAGATTTCCCTTCTATGCCTGTTCTTGTGAAAACTCAAAATTTTGTATTTCCCCTTACTTTCTATCCCAGTGACAGCGGTCACCACGACAAACAGAGGGGTGACTCTCCCAAGTGGGGAGCCAGTCAGCAATAAAAATCTGACAGATGTTTTAACCCTTCCTTACACTATCCAAAACTAAAAAGTAAAATAAAAAATCTGATAAATTATACTTTACGCTTTGTGCAGGTGGCTGCCAAAGCAGAAACTCAGCACTAATTCTTAACTCTTAGCAAACACCTGCCAACCTCCAGATATGAAAGTGTGTGCTAAGTGTGACGAACTAGGAGTGCAGAGAGAGAATACACAGAGGCAAATCACACGGAAACCGGCATGCGGGGTGTTTATTGGGGAATTCCAGTACTCAGCAAGGGGAACAAGCTATAGGTGGGGTACAGACAGAGCTACTCAACACATAATATGGGGGGGCAATGATGAAGTCCAGGGTCACAGGGCGCTCCAGGCAAAACCAGGGGTCAGCAGTTATGGCGCTGAGCAACAGGTCACAGGCAACAATTCATAGTGCAGCAGGTCATAGGGCAACAGTTCATAGGGCAGTTTCCACAGCAGTCATGGATACAGCAAGGGACAGAAGACTGTAAGAGACTTACCGTCTCCCGTCCCGGAATCACGATACGGGACCGCGCATGCGCACAACGGGCCAGGGCTGCCTCTTTCAGCGCACGTCGGCTCGTGGCTCCTCCTGGCGCAAGCGCAGGAGCCCTCTTAAGACGCGGCCACACGAATCTTCGGCGTCCTACTGTTTGCAACAGTGAACGCCGAAGATTCACGCTCTGCAAACCGCAGACCGATTAGACGGACCTCTAGCAGCCAGCTATTCCCTCACAGTGAAGGAGCCCCGAATCCTCTACCATCCAGCACAGGGGGACTGACACCCGGGAGCCAAGCATCACTCAGCTAAACACCCACTAGGAGTGCCAGCAGCAGCAAGCCTCACAAACCGCAAGTATCTGCTACTACTCTCCCATTAACCATAACGTTTGCAATTGCTTAAACTGGATTAGTCATATCATATATAAGCAACTGTGTGAATTGACTGTAGATCATTTACTATCACCACGTAGCATTGTTCTATGGTAATACTGGACTCCCTGAGGCAAAACCTTGTATACAAATTGCACTAGTACTTGTCTTCATATATCATCTGTGAATTGATTTAATTAACCTAAGGGGAAATAGTGGATTAAGCAATAGTGCTCAGTACCATACTTCACCACCGGGTGTCTTCCTCACAGTTAACCCTCTCACCCCCAGTAACTACAACTTTTGATACCACGGTTCTGAATGATGTGACATGTCTCACACACTGCTCTAATTTCATGAGAGAGTAAAAGCCGAGACCCCTTACTGAACAGACCGTGAGGTACACACTCCGCAGTTGAGATCCTAGGCTTGCATTGCAGAGTTGTTACAAAGACAAAGATTAGGTAACTCACACTGTAGGCAGCTGACAGTCTGTTGGGTTGAATTGGTGGAGGGAGATCCAGGCCGGGTGATCCGCAGAGGGCAGCTTGCAGGGTAAGGTACACCAGGTTGCAGGCAGCACATAGAAGGGGCGAAGAACGAGAAGAGCAGAGAGGCAGTTCCTGGGTCACGTGGGAGGAGTCCTGGAGGCCTGGCCACAGGTTCAGGTCCACACAGATCATAGGCAGCAAAGGGTCCATGGAGAGAGAACAAAGGGCATCTTGGTATCCCAACAACAGTCCACAGCTTGCAGCAAACTACGAATTCCAACAGTTCTCAGAAGCAGGAATGGAGCAGAACAGGCCGGGTGAAGTCGCTGTTCCTTTTCATCCACAGACAGAGCTGGCCTCAGCGCAGCTTCTAGTCTATCAGTCAGAGCCAAGAAGAGCCATGCAGCCTTCCCACCAAAACTTACAAAGGTCCTGGGAGGAGACGGCATGATAGGGGAGGGAAGGGGGAGTACACGGGCTGTTGGTGAGCAACTAACCTCATTCCCCCATGTTTCCTCTGTTCTGGGGAGGCTAAAATGGAGGGAAACAGCAGACGTGTACTGGCCTATCTCGGTGCCCAGTGTGTAGGGCCCCTGCTGTCAGGGGTCCAGCAGGGGTCTTTTGATTTGCAGACTTCCTGCTATGAAAGTCCACAGGAGGTGGGGGGGGGGGACCAGGGGATACACCATGCATGATTTCAGAGCCCTAAGGGACCTGATGCAATTGTTGGAAGAGGGCAATACTAGAGACACCACATACGATGAGGACACCCAAATTGAAGGCGAATTATCTATACAATCTTCTACAACTTTCAAAAAAAAGTCATCTAAATTTCCACCATTACAATCAAACCCTTATATTTCGGCATTTCTTCAAAGTGCTATTAAAGATATTGAAATGTTACCTAATTTTTCACCTGAAACAAACTTACCAAATCTCTTAGGAAGGCTTTAGATGGGATCATATGGACTGTCAAACCAGGGGGATTGTTTACTTGATGACCTGCCAATGTGGTGCTTTTTACGTAGGTAAGACGATTAGGCCCTTTTACAAGCGTATTCAGGACCATATATATTTAACATCAAATGGTAAGATGACGACACCAATTAGTCGTCATGTGGGCCTGTACCACAATTTTGATGCAATGGTCTTATCATTTTTTGGGCTGTAATGTATAAGGGAAGACAAACGTGGAGGAGACTGGGATAAGAAAATACTTCAAAAAGAGACAGGGTGGATCTATAGGCTACGGGCCACACAGCCACCTGGGCTGAATGAAACCCTTAGCTTTAAATCCTTCCTCTAAAAACACTCCACAAGGAACTAAGAACAGTCTATATCCCCTATGACCACCCCAGTAGCAATTCTATACCATCCAAGACGCTTACTGGGAAATATCACCAACTAAATACACAAGAATAGAAGTGTGGGAAATACTCCCCCATGCCCATTAAAATGATAGATTTATTTGCAAATACACTTTAATGCGTTCACAGTGATAGAAACATACGAATCATGCGATATATAATTAATGTATTCTGGACAGATTACATCTCTATGATTGAAAAAATACCATAGAATCCATTGGACCATACCTATTCATACATGTATATACAATGGGGTACAGATTGTGTACCCATGCATATTTATGCAATAGACAACATATACGATTTAAGTTTATTATCTCATATACTGATAAATGTATCATTTTTTGAGAGTTATAGTTTTTTTGAGAGTTTTGTTTAGAAATATAAAAATACTTAAGTGCTGATTTTGAAATTGGAGTCCCTCTATGCGAAGAGCATCACCACGGGCACTAAGCCATCCCCATTTGGGATGTCCGGCATCATTATCCTGGGAGTATATCTGCTATCTTTCTAACTGCAGCGACTATTGGGCTTTGTGTCTTGCGCTTTTACTCTTTATTCTTGGTCATTCTCTATTATTATTTTTTTGTTCTCTAAATACACTTGGCCCCCTATACGATCTGTAGGGGGAACGTAATCTCCTTTCCTACTTAGTTCTCAATAGAAATGAGACGTACGCTATGGTTATTCCAAACTCTTAAAAAGTGCAGGTGTTCAGCAGACCATCGCTGACTGGCTGTGAACCATTACTGATTGGCTGGGACTCCAAGGACAGCGCGATGACGTCATTATTACGTCGCTGCACTGGATGCCACTATAGCGCCCACGTGAGCCACCGACACCAGTATGCAGCCTTGGGGCGGCGTTCCCGGTAGTTGGTGGCGTGGAGGCGTCTGGCTAAGCTGTCTTTTTGTTTGTGGGAGAAAAGACGGGACCTTTAGTCTCTCTGGCGATCAATCCAGTGAGCGGGACACATCTATCCGAGGTATGTTTGATTGATCACAAACAGATAGGAGTGTTATCTCCTCTCTTTACTGCATATGAAGAGTATGACTCATATGCCTCAGTGATGTTATTTTGTCCCTTCTCCCTTTGTCTGTTCCTTATAGACCTTCATTACGTCCTTTGCCTTTCGCCCCCTGCTCTAAACTTGGGTCATCCGACTCTCTTGGGTCATCCGTTCGGGCGTTTTTGCTTGGGAACACACGCATATACCTGCCGGTGCAAAACTAGTAGGTAAGATTCGACCCAATTAATTCCCCTTTGGAATAATAACTATGATAGAAATTACATCTAATGTCTTTCTATACTTTACAGATATCTCCCTTTTATTCCTGAAGAAGCGCAGAGTTGCGCGAACGTTGAAGTCGCTTTTCCACCCCCCAACCCTCCATTAGCAGTCACCACTGATCCAAACATTACCATCTAGGTTTGCGGCATCATGATATAGTGGGAACTGTTTTGTCATCATAAGGTTTTACCTCACTAATTGATTGAGCTTCATAAGCACTGTCACTTTATTTTTCACAATGGAACTGTAATACACAGTTCATTACGGTAGAAATTTTTGGATGTAAGGCAGGGTTAGCAAGCCTGCTCACTATGTATTTACTTATTATTATCATCATTATTTTGTGTTATCTATCTATACATGAATTTCTTGAAACTTTTAAAGAACTATTTAATCTGATCATGTATGTGCACACAGTCTTATGGTGAATCACAATGCGTTTGACACAATCATGACCATCTGTAATATGCCTCAATCATGTACCCTTAACATATAAATTATGTGGAATCCTTGATAATTATTGCCGTACCTTTGTATAAACTCTAAAGGTAGCCATACTTTGCTTGCGGGTTGGTGTTAGTGGAGAATTGATCTGCTCCACCCTCTAACCCTTCAAGCATTGCCCATATAGGCTATGTTGATATATTGTGGATATCAGATGAAGTAATACAGGGGACAAAGACATCAACCCACCATTTTGGATGGGGAATTATGTGGATTTACAACTGAATTAACATTGTCTTCTGTACTCAATCATGTTCTAAAAGTTGTTCTCATTCACTAATTGAATCATGTTGTGTGCCGAGGGTCACACTCTGCTCCTAGGGCAGTGCTAGCGAAGAGCAATTATTCCATTCCACAGCCCTACGAACAATCGTGTAAGGGCCTCTTTATATGCAATCTGGTCATTCGGCATTTGAACCCCAATCATGTATGTCCATAAGAACATAGGATGAATCATGTATGTTTCTGTTAATGTGCATGTGGAAAGAGCTTGTTTAGGGACCATCTATTCTATTTTTATCATTGGCTATAAGCCTTCTTTGTTCCTTTTTTAAGATTTGTATGAAATAAATAAATATATATTTTTACATTTTTTGGTTAGAGTTGTCATTTTCTGGTGCTTTCAAACCCCCACTTTTTCTTTCCTTAAAAGAATTTATTTTGCATATTTAGTTTTTAGTGATTTTTTTTATAGCGGACAACTACAGTTAAAATTAAAACTTATGGTACTACAGATGCCACAGCAGCCACAAGGTGACATTGTTCAAATGTAAGTGGAAGGCTTCTATTTTTTTCCATTAAGGCCTCCAAGCTGCATCTGATCTCTATGTCATAGCTGGATCATGAATCACTCTGATAGGTTCTCTTTTTTTTGCGGGAGACCTGAGCTGTCAGTGACAGCTGGAACTGAGAGCCAGCATCCGCTGGTTTTTATTAATATAATTATTATTATAATACAAAATTCACATAGCATCAACAGTTTGCGCATCACTTTACAAAATAAAGGGAGACAGTGCAGTTACAAAACAATTCAAGACAAGAGGGTTTGGAAGGCTCTGCTCATGACAGCTCTCACCCCTGTATTTGATCCAATATGGCAAAAATATGTTGACCCTCACCCTGCGACCCCCCTGACGTCCTCTCTGATATTTAATGAGCTTCTCACCTGGAATGATATCTGCTTGTTTCTAATGCCAATGTACTATTAGTACACACAGAGTATTCTCTCACCTCCGATTCTCCTGATGAAATAAGTATTTGCTCTAAGAAATGTGTAGAGAATTGTATACCCGATTATTGTGAATTAATGATGTCCATGCATAATTTGTAATTAGGTTCCAAGTATGTTTAAAAAACGATATGACCCTTGTGATAGGGTCCCTTAAGAAGTTGTTATAATACTGTGCTGTACATGATTCCTTTTTTATCACTATTTTAATGAAAATTTATAACAAAATGTATTGATTTTTATTTAAACAACTAGTTAATTGATTCAAGACATATGAGTATCTGAAAAGTCTCATTGTTTTTTTCTATGTATGATGTTTATTTAGGGATTGCTGGTAGAAAGAGATTGATAGCTGTCCAATTAGTTGCTGCTTGGATACTTAAGACTAAAAAATCCACATTGTTACCAACTATTCAGGCTAGGTTTTTTTGCACGCCTTTTGTGCGATTTTACGCATATTTGCTTTTGAAAATGGGCATTGATGCATGTTACTCCCTGCATATAGATGTACAGGAGTCCAATGAGAAACAGGAACAACCAAAGTTCCTGTTCCTGTTTTTCAGGAGAGTGTTTCTTACAAGACAATGTTACATTGTTGAGTATGGATCCCTCTACTCGGCATGCCGTGGCAACCGTAGTCACAACTCTGCTCCATATTGTGCACCAATGGTCCACCAGGCACTCCTGATCTTGCTCTTGTAGTTTGCATGCCTCTGATCATAGAGGCAGATCTGGGCCTGGACCAGTCTAATGAAGTCCTCAGTAGACATGTGGTTCAGTGTTGAGTCCTCCATCTTGAGCCCAGTGTGCTGTGTGACATGGGGAGGGCCTCTATCACGTACCTGGTAGGTAGACTGGGTTCATGGGGAGGCTTCTCTTGCACCTCGTGTCTTGTGGCCTTTGAGGTTGGTGACAGAGGCCAGGCAGACACCGAGTGGCACGGGTGCCAATGGTCGTGAAACCGTGCAAGCAGATGGGTAATCCAGAAATCAAGGTCAAGGCAAGCCGAGGTCAAACCAGGAGAGCAGATGCAGTACCGAAGGATTAGGCAGAGGCAGGTTCTAATAAAAAGTCCGAGGTCAAAAAGGCAGGCAGCAATCAGGGAAGGTTGTTGAGCAAAAATAGGTAAAAATCCAGACAAAACGGTAGTAGACAGGACACGGCAAAAACGGGATTCCAAAGCACAATAGGGGGCTGAAAAGACAACCCAGCAACTAATGGACATGCAAGCCGGGTTTAAATAGGGAAGTGAGCGAATCAACCACGTCACTTCCTGTGCGCCATTTGGCGCGTTTTTCTTGAGACTCACGCCGTATGCGCGTCATTTCCGGTGCACAATACGGCACGTCTTTCTGCGGGAAAGCGGTGCTATGCGTGTGAGCGTCCGCCTAACGGGACTTGGTGCATGCGTTGAACGGGTATGTTGCTGACAGCCTCTCTCTATGCAGTGTAAACTGTGCGGTTATCGCCAATAAAAACACACATGTACGTGCACAATTTCAATACAAACCTATGGAACCAAAACTGCACAGGATCCGCCTCTAAATAGTTCCCGCATCTTTTCGCGTGACGGGTGTTTTGCTACGCGCGACGCAGTGCTAAGGTGTGAACAGTTGCCATTGACTTGAATGGAAATGTGTGTTTTGCTTGTTTTTGCATGCATAGATCCGCTCGTAAAACCGCTCAGGTGTGAACCAGGCCTTATGATTTTTAGTCCAGTAATGGTTTGTTGCTGGTAAACTTGTCCTTGCTCACGTCCCTTTTTTTATCAGTACTAGTCAACTGTAGTTATAAATACAGGGGCAAAAAAAGGTTATGAATGAGATGTAATGCAATCATATTTCGGTATTGGGCAGTGCCCTCAATGTATTCAATCAGGTAATAAAAACATATTATTTGTTTTTAATTTTTTTTTTCCAGAAATACGTCATATATGATTTTGTTCATACACAATGGGTTAAAACATCAGCACTAGCTAAATAAATATTACAATGTAATATTGTCTTTATTTTTAGCATGTGTGTGTGGTGTTAACTTGCATGGCTCATTTTCGGGAATATCAAATAGATTTACTTATAATCACTGCAGTTTAATAATTGGTTTACTGTAGCAAGCACATTTACAGTAAATACTACATTCCTGTGTTTTGTAAATAGTACCCATCTTTCTGGAAACTCAAAACAGTAAGTAAGTGCCAACCTATTTTGTGGATTCTAGAAGAGCGTTGGGCATAATGTGCTGGTCCTAAAATATCAAGGACGGTGAAATAATAAGAATAAGTTTGTAGCGCTATTGGTACTGATCTTCCGGAAATATTGACTTTGAGATGACCAACAGCTACACTGCCAATGCCATAAGCACTCTTACATGGCAAAAAGATCCCAGGCACCTTCAGTCTCAGATGGGATTCTCTTCTCAGGGTGTGAAATGGACTTTAGGGAGCTCAAAACAAGAACTGGTTTATTGCTGATTGCAACATGTGATGGAGTTGTAGATCAGGATATTTCCAAAACATGATGGTCTCAAACACCAGACTAGGCTCCAATCTCTTCTTAAAAGTAGTAATAAACGCTCAATCTTTTTTTTTTCAATAATAAATATAGATCAAACATTTATTGCCCAGCAAAGTATTTCCTGAGATTTTTATCCAGGCATGTACATTCATCATGTTCCTAAACAGCTGGCTCCAACTCTCTCAGCTCAGCTTCCCTGAAATTCCTGTCCAGTACAAGATCACAATATCCAGCAGCTGCCTATCTACTAGCTTGAAGAAAAGAGAAGGAAGGAGGAGACAGGATAGGGGTGGGGGGTGGGAGAGGAGGGAAAACAAGCCACCCAGAGGCCCCGTTCACACTGAGTGGTTTATCGCGTAATTTTTGCCGCGATATCACAGATATTTCTGCGCGATATCGCTCTATGTAGCTTGTCCAATGCATTTCAATAGAGCTGTTCACATCTCACAGCTCAATGTCGCCTGTAGCTCGTCGCTCGCACATGACCCTTTTTTGCGCGGATGTCACGCGATTCGGCGCCAATAGACTCTATAGTGTCGCGCAAAATCGTGCATTACCGTCGATATTGTGTGACTTCGTCGCGCTATATCGCGCTACAGAAGGGTCACTTTTGCACTGCAAGATGGAAGGAAAGAATGATATCACATCACTCTTTCAAGATCACTGTTGATTGGTTACAGCCTAATGTAGCAGTGACGAAGTCCCGCCCAAAAAACACGCCAAATCGCAATATAACATGTCCAATTTTGCTCAATATCGCGCAATGTAGCTCCTATCCTCTCAGTGCGAAATTGCGTGGAAAAACGCGTAATATCCATGTCGCTCAGTGTTCATGGGGTGTAAAACAGGATATCAGGGCCAGTGCTCAAGGGATCATTTAATTCTGCAGGAAGCCAAATCTCTTAAACATCAAGGAGCAGCATCTGTTGTAATTGATTTAGTCAGCATTTGAAATAGCTTAAAAACATTTTCATTTTTATATCACTTTAAAGTATATCTAAACTCAAGAACAAAAGATGTTTGATATTGCAGCTTACCTGTCCTTAGATGTAGTGACTTTACTGACCAGCTGGCTGTTAGACTGGTCCTTCCAGCCTCTCTCCCCCTATGCTCCAGTGGTCTAAGGTCCTGTGAGTATTTCACATGTACAATTTGTCATAAAGATAATGCCCTCTTTTTTTATATGGTAGATTCTGGCAGCAGCACCAACATTGGTAACTATTTTCCTACAATATGTCATAATTGTGTACCGTTATCTATGGGTTGTTACCCTATATGTCTAAATGATGGTGGCCTTCTACTACATTTCTTGTTTTTATACTTGTATATGATTCAGTGACGTGCGGTATCTCTTGCTCCGGGTGAGGCATTCCCCAGCCTCGCCCCAGAACGCCTGCCCCGCCAGCTGAAGCCCCGCCCCCACTGGATGAAGCCCCACACCAACCGGTCCCCAAGCTAGTGGAAGGGAGGAGACAGGGAGGAGCCTCCCTGTCCCTCACTTGCTCCTCACCGCTGAGGCGCTCCGTCCGTGACAAAAAATAATAAAGTCACCGGCACTCCAAGTATTCAAGTCAATATGTTTATTGATCCAAGTGAAAACACCTCTAGCAACGTTTCGGGACAGTGCGGCCCCTTCCTCAGGCAAATCGTCCGTGACAGGTTACACAGCGTGGATGATTTTCCCTGCTGTGTAACCGGTTAGATGTCGATCTGAATGGAGAAAAAGCTGTCAGCTTCAGTCATGAAGCTGACAGCTTTTTCTCCATAATTCTAGGTGAGGCTCTGCCTCACCTGCCTCCCCTGACCGCACGTCCCTGATATGTTTGTAATAACTCAATAAGGGCAAGATGATTGAATGTATATGTCTCTACATTGTGACAAATATGAAGGCTGCCACTGCAGTTTTCCATTTATAACAATGCTCTTTGCCTGGCTGTCTCACTGATCCAATGTTTTAAATCCTTGACAAATCCTTTATTAAATTAGATCTATTGACGAGGTGCTGTATTTGGACTTTGCAGTTAATCATTCTTCATGACTTCTCCCACAGCAAATTTGCAAAGCATTGTAACATTAAAAGATGCCCGTGCTGAGAGAAATACATGTACATACTATTGGTGTCCTTCCCTTCAAAAAGCATTACGTCGTGATGATTGAATGCTGCCTGTGTCAAATTTTATTAATATTTGTGTCTTCCTAATTTGGGTAACACCTGCTCCCTCAGTACGTGCATCTCAGAAGTAGGAGATAATCTCTCCTCTGAGAACATAGACAGCAATAAATACTTTATCAAGGTTTTGACTTTTAAAGCCCAACTTTGGGCTCCTGATTTCTTTGCCACAGTGCTCCCTCCTTCTAGCCCAGCAAGTCTTTTAGGCTGTATCTTATGATTTATTTATTTATTCTTACCTATAAGTCTCTAGTCCAGTCACATGATGCTGCACGGTCTTCTTCCTCTCTGCCCTCTTGTTGGATGGTCCTCGATGATGCGGGGAATGATATTTACATGAGCACATCAGCACTTTCTCTACCATTACACAGTGAATGCAAGGCGCCATAGTGATGCCCCCTCAGTTGGTGACCCTATGACGCCCTGCATTCACAGTAAACCTTCAGTCTTCTGGGTTGATTTACTCTGCTTCATTTAATTAAAAGACTGTGGATAATTACTATTGCAACTCCCTTCTCATTGGCCTACCTCTACACAGGCTACCCCCCCCCCCCCCCCCCCCCCCCACACACACCTCAATCTATCATGAATCCTGCTGCTAGACTCATCCACCTAACCAACCTCTCAATGTCTGCAACCCCATCTGTCAATCCCTGCACTGGCTTCCAATAGCCCAAAGGATAAAATTATATATATTAACAACCACTTACCAATCCAGCCACAACTCTGCCCCCGGCTATATCTCAAAACGTTTCTCAAAGTATCACCCTAACCATCCCCTCCGCTCTTCCAAAGACCTCCTGCTTTCCAGCTTCCTCGTCAAGTCCTCTCATGCTCGCCTCCAGGACTTCTCTAGAGCCTCTCTCATCCTCTGGAACTCTTTACCCCAACCTGTCTATCCCAATCTGACTGCCTTTAGGTAATCCCTTAAAACTCATCTCTTCAGGGAAGCCTATCCCACCTCAAACTAACCACTGAACCATCACATTCTCAAGCAATCCATCCCCACATAGCTACCTCCTCATGTATCACTTGTCCCTCCCTTTTAGATTGTAAGCCTTTACCGGCAGGGCCCTCCTTACCATCTTGAATTGTATTGTAATTGTAATGTCTTCCTTATAATGTAAAGCGCTGGGCAAACTGTTGGCGCTATATAAATCCTGTATTATAATAATAATAATAATATCTTGTGTAGGTGAAGAAGTACAGAAGCAGACAGCTCTGGGTTGAAGGTAAGTACTGCAGCCAGAGCTAGGGTACATTTTTAAATAAAAGGCCTGAACTTGGACTTAAATTACTCATTTAAAACCTTAAAAAGAACAGTTTTAGCTGGAGTTGACCTTCAGATTAGTGATTTGCTTCATCTTTAACTGCTCTTTTCTCTGTGATAAATGTTTTGTACTCCTAAATGCTTTGCAGTCTTTAATTGAATCAGTATGTATTTTTGTTGCATGATGCATCAAACGGAACAGCCTCCCTGTAAAGGCGACATTGTTTGCGTGTGTGATGAGCACCTTGAGTTCCCTAAGTCACTGTCTTGCTGCCCGGCACTGAGCAACTATGCAATCGTGACTGCTAAAACAGTTTTGTTTCTATATTTGTCCTAATAAAGGTTGTACTTCTCAGTAGCAAAACCTTTAAAAACAAATGCAGATATGAGAACAATAAAGGTCTTTAACTGAAATTTATAGAACACAATATTTGAACATTTATTTAAGTGAGTCCCACCACTATAGTAAAAGAAGAGCTGGAAAGGCCTCTCCTCTAAGAGTAAACATTGTAAAGTGGAATGACTGGCACTTCTATATTGATTCAGCAGGGACATTTCCAGTGCAATTTAATTTACTTTCTGGGCTGTTAAGAACTACTTCCTGTTTGGTTAGCTGTCTGGTGTGCTATTACAGATGACAGGTCATACGATATAATTGTCGCATATGGCTCCTTGTTTTTAGAGCAACAGTTGTACAACTGTCCCTTAATTAAACAGACTGAACAACAGTTCTCTGGCCAGTGTACACTAACACAGACAATTTGCATATATCATACAGAAATTTTCCTTCCCTGTTTTGAAACATGGCATTGAGTAAATAAACAATGGTGGCAGTATGATCTTGGTGGGATGGAGGGGAAGGGTGGGATAAGTTAGCTAAAGGTAAAGGAAGAAAGGGATACGTATAGTTTGTTTTATAGTGCACTTATCCTTTAAGGGCATGGGAGCAGTGGCGCAACTATCGCCATAGCGACTCAGGCGGCCACTATGGGGCATGGGGCACAAGGGGGCCTGGCCAGGACCAGGAACAAAGGGGTCCCCCTGAGGCTGTGCAGGCCGCCTGGGTTGCTATGGCACCGCAGGCTGCAGGACTGTCACTGGCGGCTTTGAGGAGCAACACGCCGCTGTCCAGATCACTGACAACCTGTCAAACATCTGTGCAGTGGCCCGTTCCTCCTCACAGCTGCTACTGAGTCAGTGACACCCAGCAGCTGCGGTGGAGGAGGCTGGGGTCTGGCGGCGGCGTTGGAGGAGGCTGGGCTCGGCAGAGGTGGAGTCAGCGAAGCCCAACGGTGGGGAAGGAGGAAGAGGGGGCAGGGCCCGGTGGCGATTGAGTAGGAGGAGGCTGGAGGCGTTGGTGGAGGAGGCTGAATGCGAATCAGGGCTGACAAGTAAGAGGTGTGCAGGGTTGTGACGAGTCCACCTGAGATCCTGCACAGCCCACTATAGACAGTCTATGGTGGACTCTGCAGTGTTACTCTCAGGTGGGCTGTGTGGGATCTCAGGTGGGCTATACTGGGTCTCAGGTGGGCTCTTCAAGGTGCCAGGTGGACTGTGAAGGGTCTATGGTATGTACGGGTCTCAAGTGGGCTCTGCATTGTGTCAGGTGGTCTGTGCAGGGTCTATGGTATGTGCGGGGTCTCAAGTGGGTTGCGTGGGGTTTATGGTATTTGCAGAGTCTCAAGTGAGCTCTGCTGGGTGTCAGGTTGGCTTTGCGGGATCTATGGTATGTGTGGGGTCTCAAGTGGGCTCTGTAAGGTGTCAGGTGGGCTGTGAGAGGTCTATGGTTTGTGTGGGGTCTCAAGTGGGCTCTGAAGGGTGTCAAGTGGCCTGTTCGGGGTCTTTGGTATGGGCAGGGTCTCAATTGGACTCTGCAGGGTGTCAGGTGGGCTGTGCAGGATCTCAAGTGGGCTGTGCAGGATCTCAAGTGGGCTGTGCGGGTTCTCAGGTGGGCTGTGCGGGGTCTCGGGTGGGCCCTGCAGGGTGTCAGGTGGGCTCCACAGGGCCTCTGGTGGGCTCTGTGGGGTCTATGGTGGGCTCTGCAGCAGTGAGCGGGAATGTGTTCTGGAGGCTCTGGTTCCTCCCCAATGCACATCATCTGAGAAGGGAAAAAATGCCTTTCCCCAAAATTCTGCAGATGAGATTGCACTGGTGTTCTAACCTTCCCAGGAGGCATCTTGTAGGCCTGGATTACATCTCTAGTGCCTAAGAGAACAGGAAGTTAGAAAACTTTACTTGTAACTAAAAGCAAAATATGTTTGTTTAACTGATAAATATACGATGATTTCATATCAGCATGAAGAGCTTCATTCTGATGTCACGTTTCATGAAAGGTGGTAAAGGTCTGCTTTAAATAGACTGATTGATAAACCAGGAAATTTGTTTTGCAGACTGCCTTATTTACCTCCTAACAACACAGGCATTACATAAGGTAAAGAAAGTATCTGGTTGAGGTTAGTGCCAACCTTAACCACTATTATATGTATTTTTTATTCCTAACTCATTTTCATTGGTTTATTTTAATGTAAAAATATGTGCAGCCTCCTGTAATCCATGAAAGGTCACATGAAAGGTTTAATTAGTGTATTGCTGCTCGTTCCTTGTTCATTCACAAGCTGGAGCACGTTCTAGACCATAGAGATCACAAACATCTCTCTGTGACTGGCTCAGCTAAACAGAGTGCATCACTTCTCAGCCTTTTAACTAAGATCAAGTGTAATATCTGTTCTTATCAGTGTTCAGGAGGGGAAATGTGCTGCTGTTCTGGCCTTATGGTTGGGAAAGGCTGACTTCTGAGTACCCTGCCTGAGATGATGGGGGTCCTAAAGGGTTCTGGTCGTGGGAAGGAAACTGAAAGTAGCATCCACTCACGTAAGAGTGAGGGTTAGGAGTACTTCCCTAGTGCCTGGGATCTGGCAGGGCCCAGTTCAGTGGCGTCACAAGTGGGGTGCGGGGGGTGCGGGCCGCACCCGGGTGCCACCATTGGAGGGGTGACACCAAAATGACTCACAGTCATTTTGGTGTCACCCCCCTCTGAAAAGTCGAGCGCTTGGTCATGGACCGAACGCCTGACAGTATCAGGAGAGAGGAGGGGACCCGGCGGCATACCTTATCCTGCCGGGTGACTGTCCCCTCCTCTCTCTGCTGGCGTCCATCACCAAGATGGCCACCGGCAGGTATCAGAATACTGCCGCGTGTGACGTCACTGCGGGGTGACACTCGGTTACCGCTCCGGGTGTCACCCAGCCCCTGGACGCCCCTGGCACAGTTCCTCCTGATTTGAATGGGACTACTTGGTCTGGTGATGGGCTGGGAATAGGGTTGCCACCTGTCTGGGATTCACCCGGACAGTCCGGGTTTTGAAAGTTGTGTTCGGGTTTCATGAAAGCTGAAACCCGGACAGAAGATGACCAAAATTAGGATAGGGGCTCCTGGTCACCCACTGAAAATAGTCTTGACTGTGATATTTACATATGAATTGATGGCGCTATTTACATATAAATAAGCCACAACTCATTCTCCCCAAAAAATGTCTGTGCGCCGCTAGAGTTACATAGTATTTTAGGTTGAATAAATACACAGGTCCATCAAGTTCAACCTTTGTGTGTTTGTATGTGATTGTGCATGTGTGTGTTCAACCTTTGTGTGTTTGTATGTGATTGTGCATGTGTGTGTGCATACGAGTGTTCGGGTTTCGATGGAAGATAAGGTGGCAACCCTAGCTGGGAAGGCAGATAGTCTGCAGCGCCATGTACTCCCCAGTGGAGACCTGGGGGTGCCTTATAACCACTTATGGGTTTTGGACCCCATTAGTGCAAATGGCACATTGGTCACGGCACCTCTTGCTTTTTCTGCACCTCGTCTCCTGGGCTAGGCCTTTTGGCTAAGACCAGGGGTAATTTTTATACTGGGCCACAAGGCCTAGCCACTGTGTTACACATTGACACTTATTTATTTTTCCCCCACTGTTTGTGCGCTTCACTTTTTATGTGTGTTATTTTTCACCCCACAGGATGGAGGGTGTAGGTCTTGGGGCCTACCCTAAAGTTTAGGGAGGATGTGTGGCCATTAGGTTCCTTCCTCCCCTAAATCAGGGATCTCTCTTCGGGAGAGCCCCCAACCTAGTACTCAGTGTTCAGGTTCGGCTGAGCATGAGGAATGGGTCTGCCTGATTTCGGCCAGCTGGACATGAGTGCCTTGCCCCTGTCAGGAGCCTTGCACCCTGTGGGGTTAGGGAAGGACCCTGTCTCTTCAGGAGACGGACCACATTGACGTGCCCTTGTGAACTTTTTTGTGTGTGTTCACTTTTGGGTGTTCGTTTTCATGCACTGTGGGCTTTAAAAAAAAAAGTGATACAGAGCGCTGGGACGCTTGCCACTTACATTCCTCTCAAAACAGCCACAGTCCTTGGTGCCTGGGAAACTTCGAGGGAGCATGGCTGTGGGTTCCCAGGCTTCCCTTTCATGACCACCTGCCAGGTTCCCTGGTTCATTACTGCACCCCTGCTGGAAGAGGTAATGGGCATCTGGAGATGGGAATACAGGTTGCCTTAGGTCTATGCATGGATGAAGTTACATAGTATTTTAGGTTGAATAAATACACAGGTCCATCAAGTTCAACCTTTGTGTGTTTGTATGTGATTGTGCATGTGTGTGTTCAACCTTTGTGTGTTTGTATGTGATTGTGCATGTGTGTGTGCATACGAGTGTTCGGGTTTCGATGGAAGATAAGGTGGCAACCCTAGCTGGGAAGGCAGATAGTCTGCAGCGCCATGTACTCCCCAGTGGAGACCTGGGGGTGCCTTATAACCACTTATGGGTTTTGGACCCCATTAGTGCAAATGGCACATTGGTCACGGCACCTCTTGCTTTTTCTGCACCTCGTCTCCTGGGCTAGGCCTTTTGGCTAAGACCAGGGGTAATTTTTATACTGGGCCACAAGGCCTAGCCACTGTGTTACACATTGACACTTATTTATTTTTCCCCCACTGTTTGTGCGCTTCACTTTTTATGTGTGTTATTTTTCACCCCACAGGATGGAGGGTGTAGGTCTTGGGGCCTACCCTAAAGTTTAGGGAGGATGTGTGGCCATTAGGTTCCTTCCTCCCCTAAATCAGGGATCTCTCTTCGGGAGAGCCCCCAACCTAGTACTCAGTGTTCAGGTTCGGCTGAGCATGAGGAATGGGTCTGCCTGATTTCGGCCAGCTGGACATGAGTGCCTTGCCCCTGTCAGGAGCCTTGCACCCTGTGGGGTTAGGGAAGGACCCTGTCTCTTCAGGAGACGGACCACATTGACGTGCCCTTGTGAACTTTTTTGTGTGTGTTCACTTTTGGGTGTTCGTTTTCATGCACTGTGGGCTTTAAAAAAAAAAGTGATACAGAGCGCTGGGACGCTTGCCACTTACATTCCTCTCAAAACAGCCACAGTCCTTGGTGCCTGGGAAACTTCGAGGGAGCATGGCTGTGGGTTCCCAGGCTTCCCTTTCATGACCACCTGCCAGGTTCCCTGGTTCATTACTGCACCCCTGCTGGAAGAGGTAATGGGCATCTGGAGATGGGAATACAGGTTGCCTTAGGTCTATGCATGGATGTAAAACAAAACAAAAAAAATAATTTAT
>NW_017307742.1:239758-251241 GCF_000935625.1 Nanorana parkeri
ATATATTGTAATATTCAGGGCGGATATGACCCGTAGCCAGCCATATAAGACAATAAACTTTTATTCATTTCCACAAACAGTCAAAGTAAATGGCTTATATTCAGCAAACATAAGACTTCGGCTCAGCGCCTGTATACTTAGATACTTAGGGGTCAATTCACAAACGGGTTAAGAGTTTGGAGAAGGCAGGAGAAGTGAACAATCTAGGCCAAAATAGCCGATTCAGAAAAAATCTCCAATTCAGCTCACTTTCCAGCTCAGCTATGTTGTCCTAGATTGTTCACTTCTCTTGCCTTCTCCAAACTCTTCACCCTTTTGTGAATAGACCCCTAAGTCCCACCACAGGGTTAGAGTCCCAGCCTGCGCACAGAGGGTTTCAGTATGGATGCAGGTGCTCCAGCAGTGTCTGGCAGACTGTATTCCACAGCTTAACACACATAGCCACGTGTCCTGTTCCAAACACTCCACACAGCCAGACTGACTGGCTTCCTGTTCCTTTTTAACACACCCTCTGGCTGGTGGTTTAACCCTTTCATTACCAGAACTGGCTGTAGTCAGGGATGGAGGCTCTGAATACAAGGTGACTTTAACGGGACCACCACCTAAACAAGGGAGGGATATACCGTCCATCCAGGACCCATTCCTGGTGTCCTGTACAATATATACACACATGTGTGTTTTGTTTGTGTGTACACTCTAATGCAATTGGCTGCACACGCCTATGTTCTAGACCATGCTGTAAATTCTTTGAATCACAGGACTAGTTGGGCAGAATTGCAAATCCTTTGACATGTAGTACAGTTCACAGAGATGTACTTTATATTTTTGTTAGTTTGGTGTTTAGATTTAATATAACATGTAACTAAATTAAATTGATTTACCAAGTTGTTTACAGCTGGATTATTAAAATTAATATGTGGCTGTAATGGTAACATATACACAGTATATAGCCTAAGATCTTGGTTGACGGATATTGAGTCAGCCAAGGTATCAGTGGGTGGCAGATATCTTAATATGAGCCCCCAACACGATGCTGTGAATCCACCATAGCAACCATACAGCTAATAATAGATGATCCATATCAGCTCTAACTCTAGAACACAAATAAAGTTGGATGCTGTTCCAAGTCTGTAAATACATGAATATGAGACGCACATGCAGTGTATTTAAGAGTATATTACAAAGGGTGAAGAGAGATGGTTATTACGCAACTGAAAAATGGAATATGAACAGAGGCAGAATTGTATCATTTTCCATGAAAAGGAGTGTGGTTAGCTGGTTCATAGAAGGCATATAAATTAGTAAAACCATTATTAACATAATGAATAAGACTATTAGATTAAGAGATTACTAGATTTTTTAAAATGCTACTTCAGCCAAACAACTAAATACTCTATTTATAATATACTGTGGTGAGAATTTATCAATAATGGAGCAGTCAAAAACTGGAGCAGATGTGCATGGCAACCAATCAGCTTCTCTCTTCAGTTTGTTCAGTTAAGATTTGAAAATGAAAGGGAGAAGCTGATTGATTGCCAGGCACATCTGCTCCAGTTTTGATACATTTCTCTCTGTGTATATAGTACAGTTTTGTATATGCCTACAGCTCACATGTTCATATCCTAAGCTCCTGGTTTTGGAAATACCATGAGGAAGATACTTAGAGTATATCTCTCCCCAAAACATTTGGGGGTTTTATGATGTGGTGGCTTATGGATCCTTTATGCCTGTGTTTTAGTACTAAATGTACTACACTGGAATATCTACTATATAGCTTATCAATTATTAACAGTATATGTTTAGATTGGTTTGGTTATTACTATAAATACCTAAAAACTAAATATAAAATCTCACAAGCAGGACATTTTTATGTTTGCACCGACTTAAAAGTGCATGGAATTTTTTTTACATTTTAATACTCCTGCAAGTCAAACAGCAACATGCAATGTTTCTTAGCACCTAATCATATTTAATACAGTGAGCAAACTTGGTGAATGCACCCATGATAATCATAAGAAATGTTTTAATTGCAGTTTGGATGTGTTCCACATATTGCAGGCAAAGCACACTGGTGTGAATGGTGACTAAAGCTTATTCAACAGAGATAGCATTTTGACCCATTGTGAAATATCGTAACACATCTGAAAAATGCACCTAGCTCATGTTATTGCTAAACCAGTGAATGGACTCTCAAAATGTAGATCACTCAGTAAACTTCTCTTTTTTACACCTCTGGGCATAAATGATCCGGATTTATTGTCAGATGACACCGACCTTGAACTCGAGAGATGGCATTTCTATGGCATGTTATTATATATGTAACTATTTGTAGATATGTAAGCAACCTCACACATCTGACTCCTGTTCATGGCAGTAGAATGTACAGGTGATTCACTTAGAGACTCATTAGGATTACTAGTCCATTGTGTGACGTACGCCGGCCCAAACCCGCTGTACGTCAATCACACGTGACAGTTCACACGTGACAATATACACAGTTCTGAACTGAGCATGGCGTCACAAGGACGTGGCAATACCAGTCTCAGCCTCACCCTGCACAGAGATTTCCCAGCTCGCGGGACACAATCTCAGGCCAGCAGACTGACAGCGATTGTCCCCAAGGTTGGGTAACTCCGCAGTTTACCTTTTACCCACAA
Organism: Nanorana parkeri; assembly: GCF_000935625.1. Lineage (NCBI taxonomy): Eukaryota > Metazoa > Chordata > Amphibia > Anura > Dicroglossidae > Nanorana > Nanorana parkeri. The sequence continues at coordinate 242,416 of NW_017307742.1, forward strand.
ACATTCACTGCCACCATGTGTTTTTTAACACAAACACAGAAAGTGATGTGACAATTTAAAACACTTAAACAATGCCTATGATACCGCTGTCCTCTCAGACAGGAATATGACAGGATTCACTATACATTAGCACTCTTCAGCAAGGCAAGGATACTTTAAGTTCGTATTTAGAGCGTAGAGATAAGCTTAATGATTTTTAAGATTATCTTTTAATGAAAGAACGGTGCAGAAAATATATAGAAAAAGATATTAATAAAAAGAGACAAAATATGTATACAACAGTAAAATCAAGGGGAATAAAAGGTGGATACTTAACAGCCATGGTTTTAGCAGTTCTGACAGAGTTCAGAGTTCAATAAGCAACATAGAGGTCCGAAGGGCTCTTCTTCAAGCAAGCTTTCAGCAGATGATATCCAGAGATGAAAGGGGAACCTTTCTACGATGTTAAGAGTTCCTTTCTTGATGTTTCAAAACAAGAGCCTCTTGGCAGCATCTTTTTGCTAGCCCTCTAGGTGGTGTCACGAAGCCGGGCCCCTAGGGCAGGGCTGGGGAGGGAAAGCAGGGGGGACGAACCTTTATTTTACACTATCACCGTCCAATTCCAAATTATGAAATGGAGCTGATATTGTAACTCAGGTTTATGACTTTCGAGTGAATGCTGGGTCACCTGGGTCATCACCTCTACCAGACCTGCTTGTGTTTAGCAACTTGTCCACTGGTGACAAATGAATGCCTGGTAACATGCCTTTAATTAGGGACAGCTACAAAAGGTTTAGAGGTGATTTGGGACTCTCACTAGTGCCGGGGCAATAAAGATCACAGGCCAGATAAGCAGATCTCTGTTCTGTGGAATTTGAAGTAACCTGCAAATAACTAAATGAAGGCCTGCATTTGCTCTGAACTGGGGGACAAGAGAATGCTATATTTCATATTATCAGACTCAAACCCCATTATTGTCACATATTGTACATTTCTTATATAAGCAAAGTGGAGACACAGTGATATACCCGTCTGGAGGATCTTACAATTAGTAACAACATTGTAAACTAGTAATAATATCTGGCCTCAGGACAAGTTTGGGTTAGTATAGTCTTAAAGGTACACAGAGGTGTCAGGCAGATAGAAATAGTGCAGGGGGCAATAACTGCAACCTGACTGTGCTTACATACAGTTGATCTGTCTGTAGATTTTCCAGACTGTACTTTAGATTATAGGCAGTCTATAGATGCCAGGTCCCTTACCCTCTTGTAAAACTTGCCACAGCAGTGCTGGGACCACAGCAGGACTCGGAAGCGTGCTCCCTCTTGGCTTCAGGAGCCAGGGGACTGGCTGAGTTGCCTCATTAGCTTTGGTTGCTGCTGTTTAGGAAACTGTAGAAGCTGCTGCCTGTCTGGTAGTGATGAGCCGAACAGGTTTGGATTCGGTTCGAATTCGAACTTTAGAACATCCCAAAAATTTGAATTCAATCTCAATGCAAGTCTATGGGGGTAGAGCTTTCAAAAACAATTGTCCCCTTTAAGAGGGCTTATATGCAAGTTATTGGCCATAAAAGGTGTATGGGGATCCAGGTACTGCCCTGGGGGACAGGAATCATTAAAAAAAAAAAACTTTTATAAAAATACCTTTTGTAAAGGAGCAGTGGTTTTAACATCACTTACAGGGTAACAATGGAAGTGAAAAATTCCTTAAAATTTTGTGCCTGGGGGGTCCCCTTAAACTGCCTGTAAAGTGACAAATCTGTACAATGTATAGAACCTGCTGCAGCAAAACTGACATTTCTAAATATGTCTGTGAAGGTTCTCATTCATCCAGGTCATAGTATATCTGTAAAAAATAAGTCAAGGCAGAGCAAGGAATTCCAAGAGAATTTTTGTACAAGTCATTCTGAATGGAGAAAGCTGGTTGGATGACCAGTGAAACGTCTTCAAGAAAAATACAGCAAGTCCAGTTGCCTTGACTTATTTTTTACAGATATGACATTTCTAAAGACATTTTTTAAAGCGTGCAGTTCCCCCTCCCAAACAATACCAGACCCTTTAAGTCTGGTAGGAATGTTAGGAGGGACCAAATAAAATTTAAAAAAGTGTGGGGTTCCCCCCAAAAGTCATACCAAACCCTTAAGATCTGGTAAGAATATTTAGGAGGGACCCCGTGTAAAAAAAACAAAAAAAAAGTGTGTGGGGTTCCCCCTCAAAGTCATACCAGACCCTTAAAGTCTGGTAAGAATATCAAAGAGGGACCCCATGTAAAAAAGCCACATGCCCTCAGCACTGGGAGGGTGCTTTTCCAGGGTCGCCCATGAAAAAGCACCTTGTCCCTGTGCCGATGGGGACAAGGGCCTCTTCCCCACAAGCCCTGGGGCGTTGATTGTGCGGGGAGGGGGCTTATTCACATTAGGGTACCCCTTTGATAAAGGGAAACCCAGATGCCGCCCCCCCTTGTGAATGAGTAAAGGGTACTTGTACCCCTACCCATTCACTAAAGGGTTAAATAACATTCTAAATAAAAAGTCCAGACTTTTGAAATAATCCCTTATTTGGCAAAAAAACAAGACATGTTTTTGACAAGTCTTTTAGTTAAGATAAAAACAACCCAAAAATTGATCCACCAATGTAATCCAGGGTCAATCACTATGTCCAGTGTTGTCCACAACGACAACAACTCGACAAAGTAAAAAATAAAACAATAAAAAATAAATAGAACTAATAAAAAAAAACGACGACCGTTGTCCTGTTCACTCGCGACGAACACCCGCCGCATAATGGCATTTTGACAAATGTCGGTAACATATAAACATTTGGGCAGAGCTAGCAGTGACAGCTAGCTCCGCCCAACTGTTTACAGTTGTGACAGATGAGCCATGATTGGGCAGAGTCATCATGACTTTGCCCAATCATGGCTTCACAGTTCTCTGTGCCCTGATTGGGCAAATTCTTGCACCTGACCTGTGTTCAGGTGCAAGGCTTTAGCCAATCAGGGCTCACAAGGCACAGTGCCTTGTGTGGGGTGCTCGGTGGGGTAATTCCCAACCTCGGGACGCCCCTGTTAACACGGCCTCATTCTGTATGCTGTTCTGTATATTCCACATTCTTTACTGCCTTATTCTGTATGCCGTGTTGTACATTCCGTATTCTATACTGCCTCATTCTGTATGCCGTACTGTACATTCCAGGACTGGACTGGAACACAGGCACTAATGCAGGTGTTTGCACTGTGGGCCAGGGGCCTGCCTGCGCAGCCCACGCCCCCTCCCGCCCCTGAATGCAGGTGTTTTTTCGTTGGTAGATCTCAATGAGCTCGTCATTTGAAAAGTAGATCTCCAGACGAAAAATAGTGGGCGTCCCTGCTATACTGCCTAATTCTGTATGCCGTACTGTACATTCCCTATTCTATACTGCCTCATTCTGTATGCCGTGTTGTACATTCCGTATTCTATACTGCCTAATTCTGTATGCAGTAATGTACATTCGCTATTCTATACTGCCTCATTCTGTATTCAGTACTGTACATTCCGTATTCTATACTGCCTCATTCTGTAAGCTGTGCTATAAGTAAGATGTTGTAAAATAGGGAATTTACAGCACAGCATACAGAACGAGATGTTGTGGAATAGGGAATATATAGCATGGTGTACAGAATGGGATGTTGTGAAATAGGGAATGTACAGCTCAGGGTACAGAATTAGACACTGTGGAATACGGAATGTACAGCACTGCATGCAGAAAAAGACTTTGTAGAATAGTGACTGTACACCAGAACATACAGAATGGGACAGTGTAGAAGAGGGAATGTACAGAATGAGGAATAGGGAATTTGTACCCTGCACTGTACTTTCCCTATTTTACAACATCTCATTCTGTACGCCGTGCTGTACATTCCCTATTCCACAACATCTCGTTGTGGATATGTAGGGGATATTACTTAATAGCTTCATAAAAAATGTGGGTCTTATAGGGTGCTATAGAATATGGATCTTCACAGTTGTATTGATGGCCCTGTAAACTAGGCTGCATGATCAGAGCAAATTACACTGCACAACAAGGTTTTTGCTTCTTGAACACTGTTGGGTGTTCCTTATAAATTTTTGGCTGCTGATCGTGGAAATCACATCCAAATTTGCCCATCACATACCGTTTCATTGAAATCTTCAGTTCTGTCATGTTTTTTCTTATATTTGTGTCCAGAAATTTTAATTTCTGTAAGAGACCTATCTATGAACAATGTTTTGTGCAGTCTGGGCATGTCCGGGCATGAAATCAGGCCAGGTAGGAAGCTGTTCTGTGGAAGTATGCAGACTGGGCATGCCTGGGCAGTCCGGAGCCAGCTTGACACTGTCTCAGCAGGCTATAAAAGTGGCTTGCATACACAGATGCTGCTCATTGGATTAATATAGACCTTACAGTGTGTACGTAATGTTTCAGAATATAGCATTGCCTCAGTAGCACTGTAACAAGTAAGTTAGATGTTATAGACGTTTTACAGGACGATTGGTGTCGGTCGATATGTCTCGTCAATGTCGTAACAGCCATGATACATTCTGCTATATTTGTGGCGAGTATACGCTTGTTCATCAGTGACTCTCAATGACTGCTCTTGTGAAGAAAGCATATCATTTGTACTTCGGCTGTAAAATTGGTGATCAAGACAAGGAATGGGCGCCTCACATTTGTTGTGCGACATGTGCTGTGTGTCTGAGAGCTTGGCTCAGAGGAAACACTGCCTAGCGTGCATCCTTACAAGAGGCGGGCCACCACAGGTTTCTGTCCAGCTGACCTTCAATGAGGAGGAGCTTGAGGTAGTCATTGAACCAGAGTCGTTAAAGACGAACTATGGGGTTAAGGCTTTTCCCCATAGTTTTCCTTAGGGTAACGGGAGGACACAAACTAGCGTCTTCCCGTCACTCTAACCTCAGTATACCGCGAGTTACAGCTGCTGGAACGCACCACGATCGCTGTGAAACTTTCCCCCCCCCGCGTTTAGGGGCGTGAGGGGGCGTGGCGTTGCATTGCATTGTATTCATTGGCACCACTTCCACACCCGCAGTGCGATCGAACGCTTGGCAAAACTTTGCCAGCGTTCTGTTCCACTACAAACGCAAAAATTGGGCTTGCCCTATTTTTTTCATTTGCAGTTAAACGGAACCCTTGCAAAGTTTTGCCACACGTTCGATCGCACTGCGGGCGGGGGGGGCGTGGAAGTGGTGCCAATTAATACAATGCAACGCCACGCCCCTAAACGGGGGGGGGAAGTTTAACAGCGATCGTGGTGCGTTCCAGCAGCTACCGCTCTGGAACGCACACGCTTTCGGTGTGAACAAGGCCTTAGTATTGCACATAAAACATGCCCCCATTAAAAAATGCCACAGGTAACCAGTGACATGTTTTGTGGGGGCGTCTTTTATATGCAATAGTACATATCATCCAAAACAGGCGTCCAGATTTCATGTTAGTACAAAATCCATTTTATTGATAGTTGTCGCTCAATCGACAAGCGCTTTTGGGGCCGCGCCGGGTCCCCTTCATCAGGCTCAGAAATGACAACTATCAATACAATGGATTTGCACTATAGATGTACTGATACTGATACTAATGTCGGTGCAGATACTGGGTATTTGGGCGGGCACTTGTACTCGTCCAAATGTTCCGATACCTTCCCCAATACCGGAACTTCCAGTCAGAGGGAAATTTCCCTTTGACCGGCAGTGCCAAGGGAGCATACAGCCGACTTCCTTCCCAATCAGGAAGCCGGGTGGTGGGTTATGGCCCGCTTCCTGGTTGGCTAGGAAGCCCGTTTCACTTGTTGCTAGGCAACCTGCTCAGTCAGGAAGCCACGCTGTGTCACGCCTGTACGTACTGAGGTAGCGTGGATCTCAGCTGCGGAGGCTTCTCAGGGTTGGAATAGCATTTCTATATGCCTACTCAACTGTCTGTTGTACTGCAAATTAACCTATCTCCGAACCGTATGCCTAATCACCTGTATGCTTGGTAACCGATTATACTGCATCATAGCTATATGCCTGCCTAAATCTGTCTTCCGTGTCACAAGGGGATATCATATATCTGTGGCCTCAAGCTAGTTGCTAGTCTAACCCATAAAATAACCACCTGCTTCACCCTGAAGACCTACCTTAACGGTGAACGCAGGGTTCTTTGTGCTAAACGGGGTGTGATGTGAAGCAGCTCTCTCCAGGCCTTATCAAAATCTTGGGCATCGGAGGTAGAGCTGCGATCTGATACCCGTTCTAAAGCCATTTCCACAGCTGTGGTCCAAGGACCTTGTTCACCCCTGGGGGGTGGTATTACAGCAGCGTGTCATTACACGTCATTACACGCTGCCTGGCTTCCTGATTGGCCGGGAAGTCGGCTCCATGCTCTCTCATCACAAGTGACGAGAGAGCATGGAGCTGCTTCCCGGTCAATCGCGAAACCGGGCAGCATGTAATGACGCGCTGCCCGGCTTCCTGATACCGGAAGTACTCGTGCTAGGCATCGGAGCATTTGGGTGAGTACGAGTACTTTTACTTTACCCAAATACTCGGATTCGGCACCGATATCGATACTAGTATCGGTATCGGTGCATCCCTAGTTTTTACTTTCTGTTCCTCTGAGGTTGGAGATGAACAGCCAGTCCAGGGTTGCGAGACTCTCTGGGCCAGGAGAGGCCAGTAGTAAGTAAGTAAATACGTGTCACTGGAAAGGTATCAATGTGCAGCGTAAATCAGGGGCCACTAGGGACCCTCCAGGATGAGAAATTAGGCAGGACAGGTAGTGCAGGCTCACATAGTAGGAACGTTTTTAAATTTTCATACAGTTTGTTTGTTACTTGTATAATTATGGCAGGTAAAGTTTTTGTTCTGCAAAAAGCACTTTGTTGGGCTGTCTTTCCTAAAATCTTGAACTGTTTTTTCTTAGTATATAATACTGTAACAGTATCTGTGCCATGCATGTGTGTCGGGAACAACCATATACACCTAAATTATAAAGCTAGAGAAGGGTCATCTGACTACAGCATGTCAAATGCACACAAAGCCACAGCTCAAAACAAGTCACTCTAAAATGTGACTTGCTCATTCCAGATCAGGGTAATAGTAAGAATACTGTGCAAGGGAAACAAATAAGCAAACGATGGATATATGTCTATTGAATATTCACTGACTGAGTGATTCATTAAATGAATAGAACTTTTGCCACTCAAGAACAGATGTGGGTAAATGTTATTGTATCCTTTTTCTTTGTCTATCAAATGCTGAGTGAATCCCTATCAAAGGTTGGCAAAATCCATTGTAATAATTAGGGATGTACCGATAGCGTTTTTTGGGTATCAAGTCCGAGTACCGATCCTTTTTTTTCAGTACCCTCTGATACCGGGTACTGGTGACATGTGCCCAGATTATCAGGAAGTCGGGCAGCGGATCATGACCTGTCGCCCTGCTTCCTGATTGCCTGTTTAGCTGGTGTTCTAGCAAAAGAACACCGATTACACATGCTGAGTCTGCCTGGCTTCCTGACTAAGCAGGAAGCCGGGCGGCAGTCATGAGGTGCCGTTCGTCTTCTTGATTGGTTAGGAAGCAAGGCTGCCTAGCAACAGGTGAAGCTGGCTTCCTAGTCAATCAGGAACCTGGGCAGGATATCATGACCCACCTCCCGATTGGCTAGGAAGCCGGTGTCACTTGTTGCTAGGTAGCGTGGCTTCCTGACCAATCGGGAAGCCGGGACGCGAGGCATGACGTGCCGCCCGGGTTCCTGACAGGTTAGGAAGCCAGGCTGCTTACCAACAAGTGCAGCTGGCTTCCTAGACAATCAGGACGCCGGGCGTCACGTCATGACCCGTCTCCTGGCTTCCTGATTGGCTAGGAAGCTGACATCACTTGTTCATAGGCAGCCTGGCTTCCTGACCATTCAGGAAGCGGGGAGGTGGCTCATAACCCACCGCCCGGCTTCCTGATTGGAAAAGAACCCGGCTCAATGCTCCCTCGGCACTTGCTGACAGCGGGAGATCTCCCTCTGACCGGAAGTTCTGGTATTGGAGCATTTGGACGAGTTCTCGTATCGGTGTATCCCTAATAATAATAGAGTGAATGTGAGAAATCAAAACTTGGACAAATAATAGGCAAATGTCAGGAGAATTGCCCATCAAATCTCTAGCTATTAACCTCTTGCCGTCCGCCCGTAGTAGAAAAACGGACGGACGGCACTGCTGCATTGGCGGGTTGCCGTCGCCAGACGGCATTTTTTTTCTGCTCGCGCGCGCCCCCTGGCGGGCACGCACGGGCAGAAAAGACCCGTCCAATGCGAACACCCGGTACCGGGTGTTTTACACATATAGGCGATCAGCGGGTCCATAGCCCGCCAACTGGTTAAATCACTTACAATGAATGTTGTTTCTTAATGTTTCAAACGTATAGCTTCCTGCAGAATCAGTTGATCCCCTGAGCACTGAGCCTGATATCCTGTATTAGGGTGGCTCCTTGCAGGGTCCTATGGAGCCACATTGTGTGTGCTAGTAAGTTGTGTGTGTCTTCACAAGCACACAGGCACAGCAAGACAACCTGCTCCCTGTTCCTCACACCTCTACCCTCCCTTCTCCAAGCTAGTAGATGGACACCTGCTAGAGACTGCTCGGTACCATGTGATCTATTAGCAGACAGGGATTTCAGGGAAGCTGAGCTAAGAAAGCTGAAGCTGTTCAGAAACATGACTATGTTTGGGCAAAAATGTAAAGAAATACTTAGCTGTGCAATATTTGTTCTGGATGCATTATTATAAATATGTTTTAGAGTTTAATAATACTTTACATGCAGTAGTGACTAGGTGTGTGTGGGGCGGG
>NW_017307742.1:252162-254887 GCF_000935625.1 Nanorana parkeri
TTTTCATTTTTTGTCAAAAGGTGAACTAACCCTTTAAATTAGGGGTGCGGAAATTAACGATTAATCCGTCGCTTAATCGTTAATTTCTTTGATCTATCAAAATTTTTTTTTGATCGATCAAAGTACTCACATCTCCGCCGGCTTCCGGTGACGTCACGGACATCGACGTCACCGGAATTACCAGCCCTACTTTAAATGGATACGGTTTCACTTTAAGCTCTTCTCCTCCACATTTATATGAAAAATCGGGCATATAGTCTGAGGTGCCTTGTTAAGCGTCCTCCTCGGTTCCTAATAACTCTCTGACAGCAGAAGAATTTGGATACAGATGATGGAGAATGGAGAGCATGGCAAAAACTGTTGTATTCCACAGAAAAGCTGAGCCCTCCCGTCGTCCTCGCCCCCTCTACTAACGGCTTGTGCGCCTGCTCTGCAGAGATTACGGTACGGTGGACCGGCCTGCTGAGTCCACTAGTAGAGCGCTGTGTGTGTCAGGTGATCCTTCCTGCGTGTGTGTGGATGTGTGCGCACCAGCCGACGGCAGACAAGATGCAAGATGGCACGCTGGCAGTCTGTCGGGATCCTAGGCTCACTTCTGTCCGCTGATCTCGCTCCCGGGATTCCCGGCTGGATGATGAAGAGCTAAGCTCCGTCCTGCCGCTCCGTTTTGCTGTTATTATACCGTCTCTCCTTTCATCTGGGGTGCGTCCTTCGCGTAATCTGCACGCCCCCGATCTTTTTCCCCCCCCGTCTTCACGTATATCTAACGATCGATCTGTTGCTATTGATCGCCGAGCCATCCAGCACGTGTAAGATTGCCAGAGCCATGGGGCTGTGTTACAGCCTCCGGCCGCGGCTGTTCGGCGATCCCAGCGGCTCCATCTCCAACGCTGCCACCAACTCGGATGCAGAGCAGCCCCCGGAGCTGTCAGTGCCTATGCGAGCCGGCGACCTGCGGCACGGCGATCTGCATCGGACGGGGGCATCTGCTGGTTCTGGGTCACAGCATCAGCAGCAGTCTCATGCCCAGCTCAGGGATGGGCAGCCCCGGCGAGGAGAGTTGTGCAAATCGGGCAGAGGGGACAGTCCAGATGGGCTGCTGCTACAGAATGGTGGAGGCAGCGGCACCGGGGAGAGCAAGGAGCAGCAGAAACCCAGCAAAATCCAGCAGTCGCAGCAGCAGCATCCAGCGCACCAGCAACAGCATCCACTGCAGAAGGGATGGGACAAACTCCGCTTGGAGGAGAAAGAAGCAGAGAAGGAGGCCAAAAAAGTCAGCAAGAGCATAGATCGGGTGCTAAAAGAGCAGAAAAGGGAATACAAGCAGACACACAGACTGCTCCTGCTAGGTAAGAGACTTTTCTTTGGGTAGAGCTTTACATTTCTACAGCTAGATGGTATATTTGATGACAGAGCCTGCCTGCTTTATGTTGCCCTTGAGCTTTTATGATTGGCCTGTATCCTGTGCATCTCATCCAACATCCTCCCGTTTATGCTAAAGGATCCAGGTCCAGGTCCAGATCCTTCCTATAGGAGCCCAGCTTGCTCCCGGACATCTGATCACCCAGCAATATAGATGTGATGGAAAACGACTTCCATGTGATGCTGAATGCATGTACACTGATATGTACATATGGTGCCAGTTGTTTGTAATTCATACCATGGTGTGGATGGTGGTACCCCACCCAAGCAGCAGTCAAGGGGGTGGAACATGGGCTGTGATCACTGTAAGATGAAAAGGCGGTGGTGATTTAACTATCAGTGGCCTGGATAATATATATTTTTTTGTTTTTATTATTATTCCAGTGTCACCTGAAAATGAAATATCCACTTTCATGTACTTTCATTTCCAGCGTTGGAAAGGCAGGTGCTGATGAAGTATAGAAATCTATGTTCATGATTTTTTTATTTTATTTTGCTAATTGTCATTTCCCTGAGCCTTGCTTCAGGGAAATAGGTGAGTGTGTAATTGATAAATCTGTAGTAATATGATCCTTAGGGATGTGTCATCCTGCCTTTGCCACTTTGCTTTCACTGTTCAGGCGTATCATTTCTCTGGAGCGAAAAGGCCAAACGCTCTATGTGGTCTTATAGCCTGCCGATGAAGGCCTGAGCATGTAGCACTGTATCCCATTCACTGTAATCACATAAAAGACGGGGAAAAGGCATTTGATTCCAAACAAAAACAGCACGTTGTGTTTATTTGCTTCTCTTTTTATTTTGTGTAAAGCCAGATCAAGCAATGGGATTATGTAATAGTAACCAGTTATATCGGAGCTCTTCCTAGCAGTGTAGTCCTGTGACTATTTATATTTCTTATGCCTTAACATAGTTTAGCTTCAACACATAGATGAGCCTTTTTTTGGCCTTTTAAGGTACCTTATCTGATGTTTATATTTATAAGACATACATTTAGTATAATCAGGGGAAAGCATACTGCTGCGGGGCAGTTAGGGCTGCAACAACTAATCGACATAATCGATTATAATCGATTATTGAAAAAGTTGTCAACTTTTTCAATAATCGAGTAATCGGCTTCTGATTGGTTGGCCCTGTTCACGGCTCCACACACGCTGCGCGTCACACCTCCTCCCCACCTCACGCTCGCCGCTGCCAGACCTGCCCGCATCCACGCTCCGCACTTCCTCCGCGCCTCACACTCACCGCCTGCCCAAATCCACGATCGGCACAGGGACGCGGGGAGAAGAAGTAAGGAGGAGCAGGT
>NW_017307742.1:255144-263155 GCF_000935625.1 Nanorana parkeri
ACTCCTATATAGATGGTGGTATTCTGCATTGCGCTGTATAGAGGACTACAAATCAAGGAATACCACCAGCAATGCGGAATACCACCAGCTATAGAGTACAACAAATCCCAGCAATAGTACATTATACAGTGCTGCAATGCCGAATACCACTAGCTATAGAGGACTACAAAACCCAGCAATAGTACATTATACAGCGCAATGCAGAATACCACCAGCTATAATGTACTATTGCTGGGATTTGTTGTATTCCTCTATAGCTGGTGGTATTCTGCATTGTGCTGTATAATGTACTATTGCTGGGTTTTGTAGTCCTCTATAGCCGGTGCCATTCTGCATTCATTGCTGTATAATTTTACAATTTTCATTTCACTATATTGTACACCACACTTTCTTTTTTACTTCCACCGCTCCAAGCTTGCTGCAATCTCAATACAAACTAGAAGTCCCATCACTGGAGCCATTTTTTAAAATGTATTTTTTATCCGATTAACCGATTAATCGAACTTAATAATCGGCTAACTAATCGATTTTGAAAATAATCGTTAGCTGCAGCTCTAGGGGCAGTGCAGAGTCCCTAGGACCTGGTGAGGGGGGTTTAGGGGGGTCCAACAGGGCTTCTGAGAGGGAGGGTGGGGTCCGACAGGTTCCCACTCCGACTCAAGGCCCTGTTCCTAGTAAAAGGCAGAGGAGAGGGGAGATCCAGGCAAGCAGTGCGCAGGCGCCTGGAGAACTAGAGGAGAGCTGGAGATGGAGAAGAGCATGTGAAAGATGTAATGTATCCACGTAAAGAATCGGGGCTGTACGGGGAGCCAATCAGAGCCGGTACCGATCAGAAATTCCTGTGTACATATAGATCTCCGTGTATATACAGATCAATGTATATACCCTGTTTCCCCGAAAATAAGACCTACCCCGAAAATAAAACCTAGTACTATTTGTGGGACTTGCTAAAATATAAGACCTACCCCAAAAATAAGACCTAGTTGTGACCATTCCCAGGGCCGGTGGTGGCATAAGGGGGAACTTGAAGAGCCCCGGGAGAGGCAGGAGAGAATCAGCGGTGCCAATGAAGCCAGCGCTAGAGGAAGCGAGGCAGCACCGGAGGGAGCAGAGCTGCATAAGCCAATGCCTCCTCTATAGCGCCGGTTCCTGTCACAGGCAGACTGATACAAAATGCACTCCGCCTGTGAGGAATCCATTGTGAAAGCTTCGCTCATTCTGGCCAGTGATTGGTTAGCAAGTTGCTCTTGGAAAGGTACAGCACCCGTGATTGCCCTGATCACCATATTTTTGTACATGAATACATGTAGACTTTTCTACGTGAATAAGTGTGGATTGTTGTACATTAAAAAAATTTAAAAAATAAGACCTACCCCAAAAATAAGACCTAGTGTGTTTTTTTGAGCCAAAAAAAATATAAGACAGTGTCTTATTTTCGGGGAAACACGGTAGAGATTGTGCCATACACCCCACTTTGTACATACAGATTAGTGTGTGTGTGTTATTGGAACTGTGTATATAGAAATCAGTGTTCACTTTACTCCCCACTGTGTATATAGAGATCATTGTGTGCTATACTCCCCACTATGTATATAGAGATCCAGGGGTGGACCTAGCTCCGGTGCAGCTGGTGCGATGGGCTTCTGTAGTGGAGTGGGCGATGAAGAGCTCCTGAGTGGGGGGGCGAGAACATTTTTTGCACCAGTACTGATTATATATCTTTCAGTACTCGCCGATACTGAGTACCGATACTGGTACTTCCGCTGGCATGGAGCTGGCTTCCCGGGCAATCGGGAAGCCGGGCGGCGTGTCATTACCTGCCGCACGGCTTCCTGATTGGCCGGGTAGCCGGCTCATGCTTATTGGCCGGGAAGTCGGCTTCCCAGTCAATCAGCATGGAGCCTGCTTCCTGGCCAATCAGGAAGCAGGGAGGTGGGTCATAACACGGTCCCTGAGTTTTTGATTGGCTGGGAAGCCGACTCCATGTTCCCTCACAGTACTGCCAGTATCAAGGTAGGGTATCAGAGCATTTGATTCACCCCAATACTCGGTATTGGGTGCATTCCTAATGTATATTACATATGTTTAAAAAAAAATGAATGCAAAGGGTTTGAAGCCCTATTCACACTTGCAAACTGCAGCTATTTGCGGCCATTTACATGTAATTGTACGTGCTGCATTTTGGGGCTGCAACTAATGAATATTTTCATAATCGGTTAGTTAGCCAATTATTTTTTCAATTAATCGGATAAAAAACTGTATTTAACATTTTAATAAATTGCAACACATAATACGCACACGTTACACATGCACATATACAGCACATGGTACACATTACTTACACTTGTTGCACATCTCTAGTCAGCCAGTCCACTATGAGCAGCCCAGAGAGGAGGATGAGACATGGGGGAGGCCACTGATCTCGATTGGCAACAGTCCCCTCTCCCGGAACACCGGGTGACGCAGGAACGGCCCTATACAACCCGGGGAGGAGGAAGTCATCCAAGGGAGGGACTCCGGGTGAGGGCAGAACAGTCCTATTCATTCCGTGGAGGAGATCATCCCGGGCAGGGACTCTGGGTGACCCTGGAACGGCTCAATTCATCCCACTGATGAGGAGATCATCCAGGGGAGGAGGAGGCCGCGGATCCTCCGGCAGTGCCTGAACAGTCAGTGTTCACCAGCGTGTGAGTGACGTGGGGAAGGGGAGTGAGTGAGGGTGCAAGCAGCCCAACCAGTTGAGTGACCAACTAATCTATAATGCAAATAGTTGACTGATTTTCTTTATCGAAAATTATGGACTTTATCGATTAGTTGTTTCAGCCCTACTGCAAATACCTGTGGATGATTGCCCCTGGACGCAAACTGTTTGCGTCCAGGGAAAGTGATTTGCAGGTAATCGCAACATGTACGATTACCTGTGAATGGCTGCATGTGCTGGCAGCTGTCATTGCTTTATACAGTGCTTCCTGCCTGCAGCTCTTCGACGTCTCACAGTGCAATTAGTGAGACTCGTCCAATTGGCCCGATTCCTAAGTGTGATTGGTGTCTAAAGCTCTTCTGGGTCCTGTTTTGTTATGATAAAAGATGTATATTTTAGTTACTGTTAATATTTTAATATTTTATTGTATGTTTTCAAAAGATACACCATATACAAGCAGGGGTGTGGAAATAAAAAAAAAACTGCCCTTCCAAGGGACTAAAGCAGGGGCTCAATGTACTTACTAACTGCTAAAAACAATGGCGACTACTCCTTACTCTTGCTATTAGACCTCTCTGCTGCTTTCTCATGGTTCTCCTCCTACCTAGCTAAGCGCTCCTTTAGTGTCACCTACAAATCTAACTCCTCCCCTCCTCTTCATCTTTCTGTAGGGATCCCCCAAGGGTCAGTCCTTGGCCCCCTTCATTTTTCTATCTACACCACCTCTCTTGGTCAGTTAATAATAGGGATGCACCGATACCGATACTAGTATCGGTGCCGATACCGAGTATTTGGGTGAGTACTCGCACTCGCCCAAATGCTCCGATACCTAGCACGAGTACTTCCTGTATCAGGAAGCCGGGAAGTGAATCATTACATGCTGCCCGGTTTCCTGATTGGCCAGGAAACGGCTCCATGCTCTCTCGTCACTTGTGATGAGAGAGCATGGAACCGACTTCCCGGCCAATCAGGAAGCCAGGCAGCGTGCAATGACGTGTAATGACACAGCGCCCGGCATTCTGATTGGCCCGGGAAGCCGGCGTCATGCTCCCTCGTCATCTCATGAATCATAATATTAAGAAAGTGACCTTGAAGCATTAGTTTGTATTGCTTTAGAAAAAATGTGACCTGTCCCTTTAAGAAAAAGTAGTGGTAATTGGTATCTGCGAGTACTTGATCAAAAGTATCGGTGCTTGTACTCGGTCTTAAAAAAGTGGTATCGGTGCATCCCTAGTTAATAACCTCACATGGCATCCAGTACCATCTCTATGCCGATGACACTCAAATATATCTTTCTACCCCACAACTCACCCACTCTGTGTCCTTGCGTGTCACTAATCTACTAACTGACATATCCGTCTGGATGTCACAACACTTCTTAAAACTCAACCTTTCAAAAACTAAGCTCATGATATTTCCTCCTGCCCATGTACCTTCCCCCAACATTTCCCTTGAGATTGATAACACAACTATCCAGCCCTCCTGCCCATGCCAAGGTCCTAGGTGTCATCCTTGACTCGGACCTCACCTTTCTTCCACACATCCAATCACTATCCAAATCCTGCCGCCTTCACCTTCATAACATCTCCAAAATACGCCCCTTCCTCACCAATGGTCTTGTCCATTACAACTCCCTCTCTTTGGCTTACCTCTACACAGGCTATCCCCCACTTCAGTCTATCATGAATGCTGCTGCTATACTCATTCACCTAACCAACCGCTAAGTGTCTGAAACCCCCCTCTGTCAATCCCTACACTGGCCTCCAATCGCCCACAGGATAACATTCAAAATATTAACAACGACTTACAAAACCATACACAACTGTGCCCCAGCTATATCTCAAACCTTGTCTCAAAGTAACACCCTAACTGTCCCCTCCGCTCCTCCCATGACCTACTGCTTTCCAGCTCCCTCGTCAACTCCTGTCATGCTTGCCTCCAGGACTTCTCTAGAGTCTCTTCCCATCCTCAAACTCTTTACCCCAACCTGTCTGTCTATCTCCCACCCTGACTGCCTTTGGGCAATCCCTAAAGACTCATCTCTTCAGGGAAGCCTATCCCACCTCTACCTAACCACTAAACCATCACATTCTCAAACAATTCTTTTAGATTGTAAGCCCTCACAGGTAGGGCCCTCCTTACCATCTTGTCTTGAATTGTATTGTAATTGTAATGTCTTCCTTTATATTGTAAAGCGCTGCGCAAACTGTTGGCGCTATGTAAATCCTGTGTAATACTATAATAACTTGTCCCTCATGACAATGTACTTGTCCTGATACAAAAAATATTATTTTTTTAACTTTGTGGCTTTCTCACAGGGGTTAACAAGCTCCTATGTGATAGCGTTTGGAGGTGACAGGAGGTGACTGTCTCACCTGCCCTCCAATACAGAAGATTGAGCACAGCATTCTGCTCCATCTCCTTCCTGTGCACCCTGGTTTGTGACAGCAGAGACAGGAAGCGCTGTGAATACAGCACTCCTCTCTCACTGATCACACAGAGCAGATCAGAGAACAGATATTCTCTTCCCACTCTCCATCCTGAAGTCATTTGCTGTGGTCTTGGGTCCTCCAGAAGAGTGGGGGACCACGAAAACCGGGGATGGGAGGTAGGGCGGGAGTTGGGGCAAGCAAGCTGCTACAAGTGATCTGGGTGGCTCTACAGGGTTCCAATAAATGTGCATTTGACAGTAAAAAAAAAACATGTTTGTGCAAGGTCTAATTAATAACAAATTATATCTGCAAGGCTAGATCTGACCTTCGGGGCTGTCCTGATCTTATTTTGCAACTTGCAGGTTGAACAGCTCTGTGTGAAATGTAAGCTCTATTTACACAGGGTGATCTGGCATTCCTGCAGCAAGAACCTACGGCAGTGATGGCAAACCTTTTTGAGCCCGAGTGCCCAAACTGGTTCACAAAACCAACTTTTTTTATCTCAAAGTGCCAACCCTGCACTTAGACCTGAATATTCTCAGGGGGGTTGTGCAGCTCTCAGGTGGTCTGTACAGGCTCTCAGGGGGGCTGTGCAACACTTAGGGGTGCTGTATGGCCTTTCAGGGAGATTGTGCGGCTCTCAGGTGGTCTATAAGGGCTTTCAGGTGGGCTATGTGGGCTTTCAGGTTGTCTGCATGGGCTCACAGAGGGGCTGTGTGGCTATCCGGGGGTTGTGAGTCTCTCAAGTGGTCTGTACAGGCTGTCGGCTGTGTGGCTCAGCGGTGCTGTGTGTGCTCTCAGGGCTGTGCGGCTCTCAGGGAGTCTATCAGGGCTTTCAGGTGGGCTCTGCAGGCTCTCCAGTGGTCTGTATGGGCTCTCAGGGGGGCTGTGCAGCTCTCAGGTGGGCTCTGCAGGCTCCCAGGCTGTGCTGCTTTTAGGGGAGCTGTGTGGCAACCAGGGCTGGATTAAGAGCATCACAGGCCTGGTGCTGAGAATATTGGTGGGTCTTTTTTATGGAAATGGGGACAGTCACTGGGGCCCTCTTCCTCCTGTACGGGCTGTGATTTGTATTCTCTCTACAGGGGTGGCTGTGCGGGCTCTCAGGCAGTCGGTGCGGTCTCCGAGTCGGGTTGGACGGGCCTATTCACCCCTATGTTAACCAGTTGACATCCGCGGTGTTAAACCCCCTTCCCAATGCAACTTCAGTGACACCCCCCCTTAAGTAACACTACATGAGCCGCACTTTACCAGCTCTCTGCCCTTTTTGTACGCCCCTCCCTCCCTTTTTGTCGTCGCTCAGCCAATCGGGGCAGCTCTAGTTCTCCTCATCCTAGCTTGTGGTGGGCCGAGCAGTGGCTTTGTGCTGGGAGTGGTTGGTCAGTGGGCCGGGCCACGTCTCAGTGGCGTCTCAGTATCAGCGGCGTCTCAGTATACCGCGAGCTGTAGCTCGCGGTATACTGAGCTTAGGGTGACGGGAGTGTGACGACACGGTGATGAGTTTATAAGTTAAATGTGTATTGGGGTTGAGTTATGCTTGAGTGCGTTATACTGAGTGACCTGGTTATGGAAAGACTATCAGCACCATCCCTCGTTATCTCCCATTGTTCTCTGAGGGAGCTCAGAACAATGACATTCTGGCCAGGCTCCTATGCTGCTATGGCTGTCTGGAGCTATTTAGCAGGTGGACACCTGTGGTGTTGTGAAGACAGGATTTCTGGGGAGGGGAAGGGGGATGTGATGGGATTATATTCTGATCTGATCACTTTCTGTATAAAAGTTTGTACAGTTTCTCAATAAACCAGAGTTTGTTTCACCTACACTCAAGCCTTGGCTAGTGACTGGGGAAACTGGGAGCTAAGGATCTTCAGGTTGCAAGATCTCCTCAGCATGGAAGAAGACAGCGGCGGACATACTCATCCTGAGTACGGGGGTCCGTCACAGGGAGGACGCTAGTTTGTGTCCTCCCGTTACCCTAAGGAGAAATTATGGGGAAAAGCCCTAACCCCATAGTTCTCCTTTGAATCTGCTGCACCAGATTTCTATGGCATGTATATCTCTTTTTCTAACTCTAGATGGCAGTGCAGCATCACAAATGCCATCTACTGTCAGCTTTATGCCAAAAAGGTCAGGCTATTGTTAAGGCTACAAAGCTTACCCCAAACAATACCCATCATCTATAAACTGACAGCACCGTATATCCCATTGTGAGCAAGCTAGCTTCTCACAATAGAAGATACTGTCCCATTGTCAGAAAGCTAGCTAAAGTAGGGTATACAGGGTTAGAATTTCGTACGAAAATCTTTTTCAATCTTTTTTCGAATCGTTCATCTGAATATCTATTAATTAGTATGGTGCAATCGACAAACTAAAACAACAATGCTCCTGAAAATTTTCAAAGGAGCATGATGGAAAAGTTTTCTCGATTTTTAAACTAATTTCTAACAGCGACTGTGGTTTTCGTTCAGAAACTCCATTCGTTTCAAAATAGAGTGTTAAATAAAAACAAAAATTAAATGAGATTTCGATTAAAAATCGGAAAGTTTCTGACGCCAATATTGAACATTCTGACAGGATTTTTCATACAAACGTTCTTGCAAAAATCTACCCGTGTATACCCTACTTAAGACAATAGAAGGCACTCTACACCCTTTTGCCCATTAGAAGAAACTAGCTATGTGTCAACATTTGTTTAACTTAACAATGGCATTCATTGGGAGTGACCAACTCCCTCTTGCAACCTGGGGTTTGTAAATTTAAAGGCTGTATTTGAGTGTAAGTGTGTAAGAATCAATACAATTATATACAGAAATATATATGTGTGTATGTATATATGTATGTATGTATATATATATATATGTATGTATGTATATATATATGT
>NW_017307742.1:265732-284506 GCF_000935625.1 Nanorana parkeri
TATATATAATATATATAGTGGTCACCCCTCTTATATGAATGTGTTTCTTGTTTTATTTCAATACATATGGCCGTTGCTGGATATTTTTTTTAATTGTAAAAAGAAAAAAAATGGTTGATCGATGCAGCCCTCCACACGACTTGTGAACTCAAATGTGGCCCTTGGGTCTTTTTAAGCTGTACACCATTAGTGAGTGGTTGTATACAATTTAAAAACACCGCACATGTCCTGAAATCTTTAGCCTAAGCAATTGTTTTTGCAGAAATACTTTGGTGGTAATTGGCTAACTTGAATATATTGAATTTTCAGAAGCTACTAAACTTAACATCTACAGTGTATATATACCGTAGTATTCCTACTAGCTCTCAGGATACATTCATTCCAGGAGTGAAACTGCATTAAATGAGGCCATTATATGAAACGCTGCAATATGCAAGTGAAACTACAGGCTATTGTGCAGTATAACAACCAAAGGTAACGGAGTTCTGTACTGTACATGACTGTATCAAGTGGCAGTGTATCTGTATTGCAGTATAATTATATTGTCTACTAACTTTTAATAAAAATGAGCCCTGCACAACTTTGTACTATGTCAGTGTATGATGGTATACCATCATTGTCCCTGTACCTTGTATGTCATCCTGTGATCTTCTGTGAACTTTGGCTTCTTGATGATGCAGGGATAGCCAAATTTGAGCGCTCCAGCCCTTGGAGGGAGGTATTATTTGCGCACTGTATACTACAATTAGCCCTCATTCACACCTGAACGTTTTGTAGCGCGTTCTACGCTCGACGAACGCTCTACAAAACGCTCAAACATCTAAATCCCATTGTATTCAATGGGTCTGGTTCACACCTTGGCGTATTTCAGCCGGTCCCTAATGCGCTACAAAACGGCCCACGCCTGAAAAGGTACATGTAGTACTTTGGGCCATTTTTGTTGCGCGTTTCCATTGGGATAATGCCAAGTAGCCCTTGGAAACGCGCGCTTGTCGCGCAATTTTTTTTACCGCGAATCGCGGTAAAAAAACGCGCGACAGATGCAATACGCCTAGGTGTGAACCAGGGCTTAGGCTTTAACACCCTGCCGGATCATGGATCATTGGATCCATGATTTACGTGATGGTGTGATGCTGTTGTTGAGGAATCCTATATTAAGCTTCATTGGTGTTTCCTCTTCTGCATCAGTGACTGTAGATTCACTCTTCTAATTCTTGAAGACCATCATTGCTAAAACCTGCTATGAGCCTGGAACAATTCCTTAATATCACCTTAATCCACTTCTTCCAGTCTTGCTTCATTGGCTACCGCAAAATTGTTCTGGATAATCGATTTCTTTTAAACATCCGCCAGGTTCCTAAAAAAAACTCTGGCCATAGCTGGTTTCACACGAGTCATTTGTTTTCAGGCTGCACTGATGCCGTCTAAATAACATTCATGATGTTGTAGCCTCTTCACAATAGCTTGATGGATTGTGTATCTTCATTCTCTAGATCAGTGGTTCTCAACCTGTGTAACCTCAGGACCCACATTTGTCCTTGGTCATTAAGTCGCGACCCAAGTCTGCAATGGAACACATGGCATTGGGATACCGCGTGTTCTGGTGCGGCCGTAGGAACTGTGGGTGGGAGGTGCGTTTGGGGGACCATTTAAATGAATGGCAGTGCAACACACCTCCAACACCATAATTCACGGTAGATACGATTGTTTGATACAGTGCGTTAATTACACAGTACTATGCGATAAATGCACTGTACTAGTGTGAACGGGCCCTCAAAAACACAGACATACATACACAACCACAGACACAATCTCACACGCTCAGACATTCTCATACATACACACTCCAAATGTATTTTTAAAATGTTTAAGGTCCTCCCCAGTCTCCCTACCTTATGAGAACTGCAGTGGATCCTCAGTCTGCGGTCCAGTGTGGGCTGCTGTACTGTAACGGAGCTCCATCCATATTGCTTGTATAGCTCTCTTGTGCGGCCTGTAGAGGTGCCCGGAGCCAGAATGTGATGTCACTTTGGTCCAGGCACCTCTATAGGACACGCGAGGGAGCTATAAGCAATGCACGTATTGATAGAGCTCCCTCGCAGCCATACTGGGGATACAGTATGTGGGTACTGGGGGCCCAGCCCACCTCAAGCTGACTCGGCGCCAGGCAGTATATTTTGAATGACTGCTTGGCACAAGAACTGACAGTGTCAGTTCGTCTTTTGTCGAACCAGCATGCTCGAAAACCCGCCGAGAATCGTACGATTGTCGGCGGGTTTCTAGCCTGCTCGTTCGACAGCTGCGGAACGGGCCGGTGTGCGCCACTGCCCGTTCTGCATTGCGGTCATCGGAAGCCCGCCCCTCAGCGGGGCGGGCTTTCGATGATCGCAAGTACGATCTGCCTGTCCAAGATGGGCAGATCGTACAAACTTTTAATAAGCTTACGACCATCGCAAGACAAAAGTCTTGCGATGGTCGTAAGGTGTATGGGCACCTTTAGGCTCCATTCATACTTGTCCTTGCATAACCCACAAGAGACTTGTAGTGAGCTAGCGGTGCCTTTTCAACTCGAGCTGTGCGTTTTTGTGCGTGACAAATGTGCCAAAACGTGCAAAGCTCACACAGCTGCATTAACGTCTTTGCCACATTTGTTGTATGTAGGGCATCCCATTGAAATGAATGGGCTGCCCTAATTCGGACTCATGACAGCCATAGGGGGTGTACGGTTGTGAGAGCTGGGGGTGGTTACAGTATTTACATATTCTGAATAAGTAGTAAAAAATGCTTTATGGGTCCCTTCACACCATTGCGGTAAAACAGTTTACGTGCATCGGTACATTGCCATTTATTTTGAATGGCACTCCAGTGCACCTTCACAATGCACTTTCATAACTGTGTTGTGTCAAAAAAACAAATCCGAGCATGACCTGTGATCAGTAACAGCTGGTGGGGATCATATTGCTATCTGCTCCCTGTTCAAACCTGCGATTACAGTACCTGGGAGAAGGAAATCTTCCATTAACAAATTATTTTGTGGCTCTCAGATGTTATACAACAAATGAAGAACTGCCAAAGTCAATGCTGCAAGGATCAAAAATCGGAATGAGTTGTACTCGTGAAGCTTAAAGCTGAAGTAAAGGCCAAATAAAAAAATTGGGCCCCAGAAGCTGCTTGCCAGATTGTGCTAGTATGCACAAAAGAGGCTTAGAGAAACCATTTTGGCTCTTATTGATTTCATAAAGATGGAGGTGCAGCCTGGCGCTATTACAAGTGCTGCCACTAGAATTGGGTCTCTGAAAGGGTCTGGGACCACCAAAACCTTTGCCATACATATGCTATTTCCAGACGTTTTGTACACTGACTGGAAAAATCCTGATGAACTGTTTACACCATTCAAACAGTTTGCGATTTAATACCCATTTAAAGAGGCCCTTATTAAGAAGTGGACTGTTCATGCGGTAGATCCAGAAATGCCTCTTAATAAAGCTCTGACAATCCCTGTAGAGGATGCGCCAGTTTTTAAGGATCCCATAGATAAACGGCTGCCCTGCATTGCAACCTGCCATGGCTGTGATGCTAGTCAAACCTTAGGGGAATGGACAAAAACCATGGCAGCAGCTCCAGCTTTACTTCACACTAATTCTTTATTCGTGGAATGTTTATGCCTCGTTCACACCTGAACGTTTTGTAGCGCGCTCTACGCTTGCCGAACGCTCTACAAAACGCTAAAAAATATAAATCCCATTGTATTCAATGGTCTCGTTCCCACCTTGGTGTATTTCCGCCCGTCCCTAACGCGCTACAAAACGGCCCACGCCTGAAAAGGTACAGGTACTACTTTGGGCCGTTTTGTTGCGCGTTTCCATTGGGATACAGCCAAGTAGCCTTCGGAAACGTGCGTTCGTCGCGCGACTTTTTGCTGTAAAAAACGCGCGACAGACGCGCATATGCAATACGCCTAGGTGTGAACGAGACCTTTAGAGTCCATGCAACATCCCTGCACTACTGTGTAGATGAATCAGTGGATGTCGCATATCTTATTTCGCATCTGAGTCTCTTATCAGTGAACATGTAGAGAGCTCTTTGGTTGCAATGTTGCTCTGTGTAGCAGGCATATGAAAAGCATTTGCTGCTCATGCCCCTCAAGGGTGAATATCTCTTCAGAGCTGCTTTGGACACCCGCATCAAGGATGTAAGAATAAATATCTACCCTAACAAAAGAAGCTTAGACTTCAAACAGACAGCATCTTAGATGCTTGGGTATGGGAGGTGGTTTAAACAGGCTACAAATTCTATGTCCAACCACCCTCCTTGCTTAATGTCTTCCAACCTTCCGTTGTCATCGCTCAGACCGCCTAGCAGCTCTTTGGGATAGGATAGGGACGTATTACCCCAATTCCTGTTTCAGAAAGGTTTCAAAGATTTGATTCCAACTTTTTCACAATTCCAAATCTAAACAGAGGCTTATGCCCCATCTTACATTTTAATTCCGTAAATGTCTTTATTCTGTCCCAAGAAATCCCCTTTGGAATCCACAAGGTCTCTCATTAGATTGTAAGCCCTCAGGGGCAGGGCCCTCCTTACCATCTTGTCTTGAATTGTATTGTGATTGTAATGTCTTCCCTATATTGTAAAGAGCTGCGCAAACTGTTGGCGCTATATATATCCTGTATAATAATAATAATAATAGCCTCAATTCATCAGAGACTTTCTGACCACTGTAGACATCAAGGATATGTACTTTGCATGTACTTTGTCCCTGTTTTTCCAGCATATTGGCAATTTCTTCGCTCCGCTGTGGATACTTAACGCGTCTAGTTCCTGGCCCTGTCTTTCACATCCTGTGTATTCACCAATATTCTAGCCCCTGTTCTTGCCTTGCTATGCTTCCAGGGCATCCCCACTGTGGGATATTGTTGGCAGAGATTCTTGACAACAATATAGAGCGGATGGTTAAGACCTTGAAATGGTTTGTTTGGATCCTGAACATTCAGAAGTCTGCTTTGGAGCTGCCTCTTTGCTTGGAGTATCTGGGTCTGATCCTGAGCACAGCTCAAGTTTCGAATTTTCCTTCCACAAGAAAAACTTTAAACATTCTATTTTCCTGACTTGGACTTTCTGTCCAGGAGCCGACTGACTCTTCGCTTTTCATAAGAGCCATAGGGCTGATTGTAGCCTCATTTTGAGGCAGTCCTATTTGCCAATCTTCACTTTAGACCCCTTCAACTAGGCATCCTGTCATCATGGGACAGATCAGTTCAGTCTATGGACAGTTCAATTTGCCTAACAACCAAGATCAGGTTGTCTCTGAATTGAGGAAAATCTTTACTCCAAATTCTAAAACGATCACGATGAATGTCAACCCCTTAGGCTGGGGAGAAATCCTAGACACCCTGATGGTGCAGGGGACATGGTCGCTTGAAGAATCTTGACTCCTTGCTCACAACATTCTAGAGCTTTAAGCAATTTGGTTTAGTCTACAGTGCTGTACATCTCAACTGGAGGGACTCCCACTCAGAATTCAGTTTGATAATGCCACAGTAGTGGCATTCATCAGCCATCAAGGAGCACGCAAAAGTCTTGCTGCGGCAGGAGAAGTAGAAAATATTCTGTCCTAGCTAGAACTTCATGTTCCAGCCTTGTGTGCGATTCAAATCCCAGGCATGGGCAATTGGCAGGCTACCTCAGCCGGCGATGCCTGAACACAGGAGTGGTCCCTACACCCAGAAAGGTTCCAGAACCTCGCTCACAAGTCCTGAACTCCAGACTAAACAAAAAACTAAATTTGTTTGCCAGTTACCAAATTCTCATGTAGGAGGCTATATTACTCAAATGAATCCTGTGTCCCTCAATGAACTAGAAAAAAAGTTTGCAGTGTGCACAAAAATCCTGTTATTGGTAAGTCCACTTTGGAGTGGACCTACATTTTAAATCTAAAAGTTGGCTGTCTAACAGGGATTCATTAGTGCAGTTTAGGTAAAACAATGAAAAATATGTACTTGGCATATCATCATTCCTAGATAGAAACAGCATTCACAGTGCCTAGACATACTCTGTTTTTCTAGTCTAAAGGAGCCTACCAGGTGTTAAATAGGCATAGACTGTCTAAGCCTTCTTCTGAGTACTGGACTCCATGGATGGTGTCATAGTGGGGCAGGGTCTATCAGGAGGAGCCGTTCCACACAGACACTTTGGCTAAAAGAGAAGCTGTGGAATACCTATTTTAAGTGCTATATCATTCATACCTGACTTGTCTTACACTTTTTGAAAGATAAGGTTGCCTGAGTCTAGATCTGCTTTAAGAAGTGATCCCATGTGAAAAGTATGTTTGCATAGAACTACTTTTCAGTGAATCAAGCCTAGAGTAGCAGAGATGCACTCTTGAGAAGAACATGCAACCTAGAATGCATCATCTTAAAGAAGCACTAATGCCTTGCCCATTCAGAGCAAAGTGAGCGTGACTTTGCAGTAGGACCTTATACTCCCCTTACTAGCATTCCTTGCTGGAGCTGGTGACCTTAACCGGTACTTCTGGGTATGGGGGATCATGTAACCTGCTCTCCTGTGACAGTGCTTGGGCTTAGCAACCACTTGCTGGTACTGCTGATTTTAGTGCTGGCTGTGATGGTGGAAGGAGCACTAAAGGGGAGTGTAGGCACAGGGAATATTAGTGGGTCAGGGGGAGCCCATTGCAGAGTGACTGTCACTTTGCCCTGGCATTGTGTTTATATGATGGCAGATCTGTATCTAGCAGCAAATGGGGGATCTTTTATAAGATGTAACAATAGATGCAGTAAATGTACATATGCGGATAACAGCAAGTCTAAAATAGGCTTATTTGCCAGTTTTGCAACCCTTTAAATAGACACCTTTAAAGCAGAACTAAATTTCCTTTTAAACAATCTTTGCTATATTAAAATAAATGTGCATGTATGCACTGTATGTGAACCTACCAATACATCTCTCCTTTTGCTTTTTTCAACAGTTGAAAAATATGATGTGCAGGTGCTGCTCAGTAATCTTTATGACCACTGGGTTGAGATTTACTGGCAGGAAGTCCCCCCCCCCTAAATCCACTTGAGTGTAGATTTAGAGAGAGTTTTTTTTTTTGTTTGAGATATCTTCGTTCCTTATACCTTTTTTTTAAACTTTTGTGGTCTACTCTGTATAATTTTTTGGGATGTATAATTTGGTAGTAGATTTGAATACATGTATTTCATATTTCCTAGGTCTTCACTTCAAAGAAATAGTGAATAATTAGAAAATTAGCATTTTCCTCTAAATTTTCACAAAGCAATTTTTACATAATTTGCGCACCCAATATACAGTTATTTACCCCAAAATAAAACCAACAATGTCCTTTTGACTAAAAAGATATTACAAAAGTGTGATTTTCATGTAACTTCGGAGAATGGTAATGCTGAAAGTGAATGTTTGCATTTTACTTTAGGAGAGCTTTATTCCGCTTTCGATGCTGCATTGCGATACACACAGAATGAAAAAACGGTTTGCCTAAATTGTTAGAATACCTTTAGAAAAGCTCAGGTTGGGTTGGTCAGGGCTCAAATTAGCATGATGGTGACATAATTTTCGATTGCTAAAATTCCTAATGACATTGCATTTGCTTACTTAACCTCTTGCCGTCCGCCCGTAGTAAAAAAACGGACGGACGGCACTGCAGCATCTGCGGGTTGCCGTCTCCAGACGGCAATTTTTTTCTGCTCGCGCGAGACATACCGTTGCTCTCTCACTTCTTAATCATCTCCTTGCAGAGAGCAGTGACCGTCAGTCATGGCTCCCTGCAGGGATTCCCCCCTCACCGCTCCGATCCTCCAGCGCTGACTGGAGGAACAGACAGGGGAGGGGGCGGGCACAGCTGGCTCTGCCTCTAGATAGGCAGAGCCAGCTGTCATTCAGCTGTCATTCACGCAGCTGGGTGGATCTCGACAGCATTGTCGGGATCCGTCCCGGCTGCGGCGGTCTCAGTACAGATCGCAATAAACTGAGCTTTGGGTCACGGGAGGATACTAGTATATGTCTTCCCGTGACCCTTAAGAGAACTATGGTGAAAAACACTTGCCTGATAGTTCTCTTTTAAGCATTCATCGCTCACACACAAAGTTTTGCAGGTATACATACATGCAAAATATTTACAGGGATTGCATAAAAAAATAAGTTTTTAGTTCTGTATTAAAGGGAACCTGTAATGGAAGAATTGTGTAGGCTGACATTGCAGACCTTCTAAAAAATCTTAGTTGATTGGCTTCAATATACTCTAGGTTACTGACCTGCTCAGGTATGCAAACCAGGATACAACTGGTGATTGGTCTGATAATAGTAGTTGGTCTTGTAAGTAGTCTTTTTTTAATCCAATACTGTGCATTTTAGTGCACTGTTACAGAAAATAATAATAATGTGCCTTTTGTCGTGCCTTGGACTGACTATTCAAATGAATGGGCTGCCTTAACGCAACGCACATCAATGTGTGCCCTAACACAGTGCAACAGTGTTAACAGAACCTTAACATCTGCCAAAGTTAGCCGGTAATATTTTGAATGGTAAATTTAGACTGTTTTAATAACATCCATGAACTTTGAGGTTCACCCTTATGCTTTTACCTAAATGGATAAAGCCCAACTCCGAGTAAAACATTTTTTTTTTCATTTTTGATGTACTCAGGAAGAGTAAATACAGTATTCTGTCATGTTAGTCATTGGTGCTTTCTGTGAGCCCATTGGAGATATTACCCTACTTCCTTTTCCTGAAAGGAAAGGGGTTACATTTTCACTAGAAGAGGAAGGCTTCTATCGTAATAATATCCTTGCATAGGTTCTATCCCCCATATTAGTATAAGAAAAGTGTTTTTGCTGCAGTCTGCATCATTGCTGGGTAGATTTCCCATAATTTCCTGTCCAGGCAGGAAGTAAGGGGAAAACTCCCCAATGGGTCACGTATTTTAAAGATCATGATGACCGAGGCTCTATTCCTTTTCCAATGAAAAATTGAAAGAGTTTTGCCCCGTGTGTAGCGCTCGTCAGAGGTGGGGGGGGGTTATAGAGTTGTAGAACATTGACTTTAAAATATAAGTATCCACTTTTATATAGCAGTCTTTGCTGAGAACTTTGGAACATTCAAGCTGGATTTTACCTGCACAGTTATGAATATACTGTACTAATTGCATATGATGGATGGTCCAGTGATTTGTGAAATGCAGTAGGCATATCCAACCTCTGGATTTACCTGACCACTAGTGGCCTTACATTGTATTATAATGGGACACATCTATATTTTGTAGCAGAATGTAGTAATCAAACTGTAACAATTACTAAAAATTACTTTAAAAAACACCCAAAGATGCTCACCTCAAGTGTGAATGGAGCCTTAGAGGTAAGAGGTCACATGATGTAACGGCAACCGTCGTCCTCCACATAGGGGTCGCGGTTCCGTTACAGCTCCACCGCTCCTAAGGACGGCCGCTTTGCGTTCCACGCTGGAACGCGGAAGATGCTCGTCTTCCAGGCCTGTGATAGCGCAGGCTGCGTTACACGCTGGAACGCAGAAGTTGCTCCGAGCCGACCAGCGCTCCTCCCACTTCCTGGCCCTATTTAAAGCCCCAGCTGAGATAACATGGCGTTCCACTATTGAGGTCAGAACGCCTGCTATCTCCTGGAACCATTGCCGGAACGCTCTCTCAGCACTATACTGGACCCGGATTCTTCACCTGCGACCATTCTGCAACCTGACCGTACTCCTGCTTGATCATAAAACCGCAAGTACCCTGGCTCCCTTCTGTGTTGCATATACAAATATATACTTGGACTGAACCTGGTACTGCATTTGATTACCATTTGATTTACTTACTCCATACTGACTGTGTACTTCCAGTTATATAGTTGCTATAGCTTTGTTTCATAAGTTGCTGCTCATATATTATTTACGGATAATTGGGGCTAGGCCTCAAAATTTCCACTCGCCCCCTCGCAATTGGCGAGTGAAAATTGCGTGGGGGCGAGTGGAATGTCATCGAGGGGGGTGCGCCGCTGGCGGGACCAGGGATGGGACACTACCGCCGTGGCTATTGCTCGCTTCTGATCTCTCTTCTCCTCCTCTATAGCTGCAGCTACAGAGCGGCCGTGAAGGAGAAGAGAGAACAGAAGCGAGCAATCACCGCGGCGGTAGTGTCTCATCCCTGGTCCCGCCAGCGGCGCACCCCCCTCGATGACATTCAGTTCCGCTCTTTCCTGCGGCTGTCTTCTGAAACACTGACCGGGGAGGACAACGACTGGGGACACGGAGAGGGGAACGTCGACGAGGAGAAGCCGAACAGGAGAGACACAGAGAGGGAGATTCACAGACCGGGCGAGGGGACACTGACAAAGCACACATAGATCCAGGTCCTCCATGGTGAGCAGCCAATCAGAGTCCAGCAGGGGGAGGAGTTCAGAGATTGGTCAGCTCTCCCAATGGTGATAGTTGCCATGGGTGATGCTGCCAGTTATAGATGGCAGAGGTCAGTGTGCGGGCTGGTGTCATCCTGATCCTTGGATCTGTATCCTCCATAGATGTGACTGTCATGGCTGTCCAGTACTGCAGATGTGGTGTCAGTGCCGTACAGGGTGACAATGGATGTCAGTGCCTGCTCTTATGATTGGCTGGTATTTGTATCTGGATGTCCTGGACTGGGTGGCATGTCTCCAAGCGGCAGCTTCCTCCGCCCACCTCAGCTGCCATCGGCCGGGAGGAAGACTGCAGAGACAGACACCCGGCCAGAAATGTAGGCAGCACGGTAAAATTAAGTTTTACCTCCCTACAATCAGGATCTCTAACGCCGCCTCCCCCCGGCCTTGGCCTTGAGTGGGATGGGAGCCATGGAAGTACCCAAAGGTTCACGTTTGCACATCCATGTGATTCTAGGTCCACCCATGGGCTGTGGCCCTAAGGGAAAGAGGGATGTCAGCAGAGTAATTATATTACTGGGCCTAGTAATATTAACTGTGCACTCCAACCCACCTGTCCTCCCACCACCAGGAGAAAGAAGAGGCACCTGAATACCATCAGCTAAGTGCACTGTAAGTCCCTTTTCTTTCTTCCTTACACTGACCTCTGTACTGTGCGTCACACTGATATCTGCACTGTGCGTCACCCTGATCTCTGTACTGCGTCACACTCACCTCTGCACTGCTGACCTCTGCGCTGTGCATCACACTGACCTCTGCACTGTGCGTTTGCGTTACCCTGACCTCTGTACTGCGTCACACTCACCTCTGCGCTGCTGACTTCTGTACTGTGCGTCACTCTGACCCCGTGCACTGTATGTTACACTGATCTCTGTACTGTGCGTCACATCGTTGGCCTCTGTATTTGGCATTGCACCACTGACTTCTGTACTGTGCGTTGTTACTGATCTCTGTACTCTGCGTCACACCGCTGACCTGACGGGTTTCAGGCCGGGGCAGGGTAGGGGTTAGGTGGGGAAACTGGTGGCGAGTAACTTTTAAGGCCTGGCTAGAAGCTCAGGACTTGAAATTTTGAGCCCTGGGCTAGGGTATGAAGTAATATCCTTACAAAACAAAAAAATTCCCCAGTCTCAACCTGCCAGCCAGCCTGCAACCAAACAAATTGCCCTGTCAACAGTATGCGTTAAAATCAGAGGTTTTAGTTGCACAAACTTTTGGCCAAAAATATGTAGAAGCCACACTGCCGCGCCAAGGCACCTCTGCAAAGTGTGGTCCTAACTCTATGTATCCGAGTCTCCAAGTGTGAGCATATTAATGAAGTCGATAGATTGCATGCAGGTGTACCTGGAGGTAGCCCACTCCTCCTAATAAGGTGCAGGGACGCACTGGGTGCCCAGCAACCAAAAATGCACGCTGGGACCCCAGTGCATCCCCCAAACCAAAAATAGTCAAACTAGAAAAAAGTGGTACATGCATGAATCTATAACCAGCCTTTATAGCAGGGAGCACATTGGGAAGGCTTACAACAATACAAAGCACAAAAATTCCCCAGCCTCAACCTGCCAGCCAGCCTGCAACCAAACAAGTAGCCCTGTCAACTTCCCAATGTGCTCCCTGCTATAAAGGCTGGTTATAGATTCATGCATGTACCACTTTTTTCTAGTATGAAGTAATATCCTGCCTGAAAGCTTTTACATTACTTTAAGTGTGGCTATGATGCTCTAGTCCCTAACTCTCCGCTAAGATTGAGAGTCACTCCTGCCTGAGAAGCCTCCGCAGTTGTGATCCACACCCTCAGTACCTAAGTAGGCGTTACACATGAAGTCTGACGGTTTCTTCTCTGAGAACTGCCGGTCCTCATGCTGATCAGTGATGATCCTGGGCTTTAGTTCACTCAGTTCACCTAAGCCCACTTAAAGCTGTGAAAGCCACTTCACTTTACTGCCATCACATAAGTGGCTAACAACTCCCATATGTGATAGCACATACAATGAGAGGTCCTCTTTATTGAGACATCAGGGGTCTATTAGACCCCTAATGACACCTGTGGACCCCCAAAGAAGCTGATGAAGTAGAGATTTGCTTCACCAGCTTCTTCTCCAGCCACAGCAGCCTCAGACATCTGCTATAGGTAACATAGTGTACATTGGAGTAGTCGACACAATTAGGTCCCCTGCTAAGATGACCCGGCCTATAGGAAATAATCGGATATAAGATTTAATTAACCTGGGCTAGAAAAACGACAGCTGTAATCTGGTTGCTGAGGGCTCTTATTTGCTGCAGCTTTTATAACTCCAGTGACCTCCTCCTCACTTAGGAAAAAGAAATAAATGGACTATTTTAAGAACATATGGGAGGATGGGAAAGTCTCTGAAAAGATACTAGTTTATTTAGTAATGTGATGGATGGTTGCAGTGTTGTGGTCTATTTTTGGTGGTGAGCAAGATTAGAACCCGGAGTTTGTTTAGTTAACAAATGACTAGCAGGTGCATGTTTAATGTCTTTGGATCAAACTAAATAAGCATGTGTGCAATCATAGCAGCGGAAAAGAAAATGATTGCTAATAAAGGATTTTAAAATGAACAGAATGGAGATAATTTCCACAAATACATACCAAGTTGTGTGTCTTCTTTTTCTTTTTTCCCCCGAGTAAGCCAAGATGATTGTTTATAAAACAGTGATTGTTAATGTCGGGGTGGACAAATCCCGATATCCAGGTATCCGAGATGCCTAGAAAAATGACAGCTGGCTTTCGAAAACTAAGTTGGGTCAAAACAAAAACATGTCTAGAACTCTATAGCTTTCTAAATATACCGATTTTAACATTTTGTTTTGTCAGTTGGTGATGCAGGTTGGGTTGTTCATAACCAGATTAGCTGAGCTCCTAAACCAGGCACCAGAATAATAATTTTTCTGTGTCCATACCTCTTTGATCCATACCCATTCTTAAAAGAATCCATTGGCTGCCATTGCTAACATGTTAGCTAGTAAAGGATTCCAAATGATCTGTGGATCGTGGGTGCAATGCTCTGGCTCCTGCAGACTCTTCCTTCCATCCCTGTCTTTACCGAGGTATACACATTCAGTAACAGGGACGGGAGGAAGTGTCAATAGACTACAAGCGCAGGGATGTCACCACACTTGTAGTTTCTCTATTTATAGGTACTGTAAAAAGGATCTGTGAAAGAATGGTGTGGCTGTGTGGGCAGACCCATGCACAACTGCACCAGATTAAAAAAACAGCAACAGCGTGATTTTGCAGGGGTGTGGAATTCCTATCGCCCGGGACATGCAGTGTCGGGCGCCGGGCGAGTATTTTCTTTTGTACATTTAGCCCTGCTTCGGACCAGCAGAGCTAAATGTACAGTGGGGAGCCGCCGATCGTTTTTATACAAGTGATCTGATCAGATTACTTGTATCAAACGAGCAGTGGCGATCTTGTCCATAGAGAGAGCCATAGAGAGTGTAGAGCAGACGAAGAACGTCCGTTCTCCATCTGCTCCCTGTTATTACTGAGACCGTGGCGCGGTAATCACAGTGCCACCTGTCTCGGCTGTCAGGAACTGCACAGAACATCTGTTCTGTCTTGGAAGGCAGGTTCCATAAAGAGAACCTGTCCCCTCCAAATTATCACATAGGGGATTTTAAGCCCCTATGTAATGGAAATAAAATTATGTAAAAAAATTAAAAAACATTTTTAAAAGTTATGAAAAGTAAAAAATAATAAAATATATAAAAATTAAAAAAATAAGTGAGAAAGTAAAAAAAAATAAAACCAACCCTGCTGCCCCCGCCATCTGCATGCAAATAAACACACGCGTAGGACATTGTGTGTGTGTGTGTGTGTTGAGTGCTGCCGCTATTCCACTGTGTGCCATATTGTGGTAGCCAGGCAGCAGAACTCTCCTGCACGCACAATGTGCATTAAAGGGTAAGTTCACTTTCCCAGGTAATATGGGAAATTGGAATAACCCAATCAAATCTGGCCCGGTCTCTCCCAGGAATGACCTTTTATACACACTTATATTGGTCCGTCTTGGCTCAATGTAAGTATGAATAATTGATATCCATAGGTCCCTTGGGGATGATAAAAACCACTGTAGTAAATTGCGCTACAAACCGTGATAGCTGGTCTCTTTTGGCTTTGGCTTCAGTGGCTTCTGCTCTACACAGTGAGCACAGGGATTGCTCGGTGCTGCCACCTTTCAGAGAATGTTCAAGATGTTCTCTGATTGGACAAGGTGGAGAGGAGGAGCATATGACATCATGATCTCCACTGATCCAATCGGCAAATGAAAAAAAATACAAGACGGTCTCTGAATAACAGCAGTGTTAAGCAAGGGGCACCCTGTGCTCAGTGTGCAAAGGGGAAGCTGCTGGATTTTCAGCAGCCCTCTGAAGTTCAGATCTGGATACTTACATTGAGCCAGCCTGGAGCAGATCTGCAAACGCAGTGCAGCATGTTTTTGATGTGCTTCGGTGGCTCCTTTTTTTTTTAATTTTTATTTTTTTAGCTTAAATGAGCTTTCAGCTGCGTTTGCATGCGGTTTGATGTGTTTACATGCATTTTGGTGCAATTTTCAAACCAGAAAAAATAGTGCATGCAGTATTTCCCCCCCCCCCGTACCGGAATGAACTGCACTGGTGGGAACAGAGCTCAAAATACCATAGGAATACATTGGGATGCTTTTTAGGTGCGGACAAAAACTGTTCTGGTTTGGACATGGTGTAAACAAGCCCTCATTTACCTCTGTATCAATATGTGTTTTGGAGAAATATGTTTTCTATGTTTACTGAAATCTTCTAGCTTCTATGGGAGCAGATCTTGATAGCCCGCCAGCATTTTAATATAAACACACGCAGTAGGTGGTTCTAAGCTGTTAGAAACCGTTTCCGGATTAGCTGGGATAATTTTTTTTTTTAGCTGTGCTGTCCCCTTATAGCTAACACTAAATTAACTTCTACAGGAAAATCCTTGCCTTATTGAGCCCTAGAAGCATTGGCACCCAAAGCTTCTCAGATATTTACCATTACCAAGATATGGCACTTCAAACTAATTATCCATTAAGAAACCTGCTCAATGCTCATAGTGCTTACAAAAGCATCTGTGTGATTAGATTTTCCAAGCATTGATTAAAGTGGAGCTGTAATAAAAAACAAACCAAAAAAACTTGCCATGCACTATAAAATGTTAACGGATATACAGACCTCAGAGGCAGATTTGTCTTATTATCCAGTCTGCCCAGTGGCTGGATAGTATTGACTACATACATTGAAATATCCTCTCAGGTTCACATGTTGGGTGTGACCACAGAGAAGGATGGTTTTGGATGGTGCTTGTACCAAGGTAGGCTGCAGGTAGCTGTATTGCTGGACCCTTCATATGCTTGGTAACTTGGTAAATCTGTCTGCAGGGAGTCAGCTGGGAAGTCAGATATAGCTCTTGTCTGTATCTGAGGTCTGTATAACTACATTATAGATCAAAAAAAGGGGGAAAGAGAAAGAAAGGGGCTTTTTATTTTTAACTACAATATGGTTCCATTCCAAGTTCACACACAGAGTTGAACCTTTTAACTAATATCAAACACCATATCTCCATGATGGCTAGAAATTATTTCCTTTTAACTTTAGATACATTGAAAGAATAGAAACAATGCAAATAGAAGGCATAGACCTGAAAATAACAGTTATATATATTTAATAAGTGAAGTTATACAGAATTATTTATAATTTGTGGAAACTGGCCTTGACCTGATCATGGAGATGGTAGGTTGTTTGTTCAGGGCAATTTCCCTAGGACTATGGACTTATGGATGTGTTGGCAAATATTGGAATAGAGATCAGGAATATATAATCTAACCCTTTAGGTACGATTGGGACGGATGCTTGGCTTCCTTGCTTTAGGACTGCCTCCCCCCGGCGCTCCTGTCTCCTGGTTGGGTGGGAAGACTCCCTGCAGATGGATATTCAATTACCAGAAAAAGAATAATTAAGTTGGTATTTACTACATTATAAAGATATATGGTCAGCAGATATTAATGATTCTGATATATCTAATATCATGTAGACTACTGCAAATTGATTCTCATACCCATACAAATACTATAGGTTAACCTCTCCAAATCTTCCTGACGAAGCCTCGGCGAAACGCGTTGAAGACTGGAGCAAGCACAGAATCATGGCTGAACTAATGATATATAGAACAATTATGTACAATTAATCATGCAAATAAGATATGAATACAATGAGGGCAATGACCAATATATGAATTTATAATCATGGTTTCTGTGTGGGTTCCAGGGAGGTTATTTATGTTGTATACATCTATTTATGGTTTTATATGGATGAATTTTAGCATATTTATATGTATAGACATTATGAATTGAGTATATTAAAAATGGAATTTTATTATATATATGAATCAATTGACTTTATTGTTGGATCAATTCCCTGCTATTCTCCAGTGGTCACCACAAAGCCCCTTTCTTTCTCTTTCCCCCTTTTTTTAAAATATATATTGCATATATAGGGGTGGTGTCCCAGTTTGTGTGATGGTTCCTAATTTTTGTATTACAATAACTACAGTATAGAACGTTTTCATCAGGAGGGCAAGGGGGGAGAGAAGGTGTTAAAGTTGCACTTCTGTCTCTGCTTATGGCCAAAGATCATCAGATTAGATTTGATTGCATCATTAAAATAATTACTGTTGAAAGCTCTTAACAGATATTATCTGCAGTCTTAAGGTGCCCATACACTGCACGATTCTCGTAGAGAATTGCGGGAAATCCCGCGATCCTGCGATAATTGTGCAGTGTATGGAAGGCGTGCGGCAGTGCGGCTTACACATCCTTTGCAGAAGACGTGTATCCAAACCTCTGTCATTGTCCTTTAGTGGTGAGACAAGTTGTTTTACATGCTGGTTTGTGAGTGTGCCATGATGCCTTTCTACTGTACCACTGTTCAAAGCCCATTTCGTGTGCACCTTACTGTATAACTGTTAACAAATTATTGAGTGCGTTTGTCGTTTGTTTTGCTTTACCGTTTCTACTGTACGGTCGCATGTCTTCCGTCGAACAAGCAGGCTTGAAAACCCGCCGAGAATCGTCCGATTCTCGGCGGGTTAGTGGCCTGCTTGCTTGACAACTGCTGATCGGGCCGGTGTGCGCACGCGCACACTGCCCGTTTGCAGTCATTGGGAGCCCTCCCCTCACTGCAGTCATCGCAAGCCCGCCCCTCAGGGGAGCGGACTTGCGATGATCGCAAGTACGATCTGCCTGTCCAAGATGGGCAGATCGTACAAGCTTTTAATTAGCTTACAACCATCGCAAGACAAAAGTCTTGCGATGGTTGTAAGGTGTATGGGCACCTGTACTGTTCACGCATTGCCCGGATATATCCTACCCCTCCATTTTTCTGGTCTGGTCCAGAACGGACTGCGCTGGTGGGAACAGAGGCCAGAAATAGCATTGGGATGCATTTTGGGTCTGGAAACAGTCTGGTCTGGAGGTAATCTAGATGTGGTGTGAATGGACCCTTAGGGGTCCAAAAGTATGACTGCACCACTAGAAAAAGTGAAGCTTGGGAAACGTGGAAGCCTTGCTGCTAAATGTTTCTCAGCTGTTGGGTCCACAGAAGCTATGCTAGCTGTACACGGTGCGGGCTGAACAAGAGAAATTCAGTAGGTTTTCTCAGTGTGCATGGAGAACTCTCCAGTGTTACTATTGTATTCAGGTAGCTGCAGTACCAGTGGCTTACTGAATACCCAAACAGTAGCTGCATCTGATTGAATGTAGTGACTGTTCGGCTGATAATGTTTTAAGAATCAACTTGTCTTGCCAGGATGTGTTGGTATGGCCACCAATGGCTCCAATTTAAGAGGAATCGGTTGATATTCAAGATGTCTATGTTGAGATGCTTTAGTGCCATTTTCTAGAAACCCCAGCAGTCAACTTGCCCAATACATGTCTTTTCAGAACTAAGGTGCCAGATTTTTTCAATGCAGGATTTTCAGTGCCAGAAACATTTGTAAAAGTTGAAGAGCTGCAACACAGTCTGACCCCTTAACTTTTCCTAACCATTAGGTTTAAAGGAGAACTATGAGGTGAGTGCTTTTCACTCACCTCTATAGTTCTAGCCGACCTGTGACAATGAGACTGTCACAGATCGGCTTAGTAGATCGGGAGGTGAGCGAACAAATATCGGCGTTCGCTCACCTCTCGATCCTGTCACAGCCCTCTGCCGTGACAGGGGAGGGGCTGGATTCCCCCCTCCCCGCGCCGATCTGCCAGCGCTGACTGGCGGAACGGACGGGGGGGGG
>NW_017307742.1:287108-288129 GCF_000935625.1 Nanorana parkeri
TATATGGTCAGCAGATATTAATGATTCTGATATATCTAATATCATGTAGACTACTGCAAATTGATTCTCATACCCATACAAATACTATAGGTTAACCTCTCCAAATCTTCCTGACGAAGCCTCGGCGAAACGCGTTGAAGACTGGAGCAAGCACAGAATCATGGCTGAACTAATGATATATAGAACAATTATGTACAATTAATCATGCAAATAAGATATGAATACAATGAGGGCAATGACCAATATATGAATTTATAATCATGATTTCTGTGTGGGTTCCAGGGAGGTTATTTATGTTGTATACATCTATTTATGGTTTTATATGGATGAATTTTAGCATATTTATATGTATAGACATTATGAATTGAGTATATTAAAAATGGAATTTTATTACATATATGAATCAATTGACTTTATTGTTGGATCAATTCCCTGCTATTCTCCAGTGGTCACCACAAAGCCCCTTTCTTTCTCTTTCCCCCTTTTTTTAAAATATATATTGCATATATAGGGGTGGTGTCCCAGTTTGTGTGATGGTTCCTAATTTTTGTATTACAATAACTACAGTATAGAACGTTTTCATCAGGAGGGCAAGGGGGGAGAGAAGGTGTTAAAGTTGCACTTCTGTCTCTGCTTATGGCCAAAGATCATCAGATTAGATTTGATTGCATCATTAAAATAATTACTGTTGAAAGCTCTTAACAGATATTATCTGCAGTCTTAAGGTGCCCATACACTGCACGATTCTCGTAGAGAATTGCGGGAAATCCCGCGATCCTGCGATAATTGTGCAGTGTATGGAAGGCGTGCGGCAGTGCGGCTTACACATCCTTTGCAGAAGACGTGTATCCAAACCTCTGTCATTGTCCTTTAGTGGTGAGACAAGTTGTTTTACATGCTGGTTTGTGAGTGTGCCATGATGCCTTTCTACTGTACCACTGTTCAAAGCCCATTTCGTGTGCACCTTACTGTATAACTGGTAACAAATTGTTGAGTGCGTTTGTCGTTTGTTTTGCTTTAC
>NW_017307742.1:288173-301989 GCF_000935625.1 Nanorana parkeri
GAACAGGCGGCCTGAAAACCCCGCCGAGAATCGTCCGATTCTCGGCGGGTTAGTGGCCTGCTTGCTTGACAACTGCTGATCGGGCCGGTGTGCGCACGCGCACACTGCCCGTTTGCAGTCATTGGGAGCCCTCCCCTCACTGCAGTCATCGCAAGCCCGCCCCTCAGGGGAGCGGACTTGCGATGATCGCAAGTACGATCTGCCTGTCCAAGATGGGCAGATCGTACAAGCTTTTAATTAGCTTACAACCATCGCAAGACAAAAGTCTTGCGATGGTTGTAAGGTGTATGGGCACCTGTACTGTTCACGCATTGCCCGGATATATCCTACCCCTCCATTTTTCTGGTCTGGTCCAGAACGGACTGCGCTGGTGGGAACAGAGGCCAGAAATAGCATTGGGATGCATTTTGGGTCTGGAAACAGTCTGGTCTGGAGGTAATCTAGATGTGGTGTGAATGGACCCTTAGGGGTCCAAAAGTATGACTGCACCACTAGAAAAAGTGAAGCTTGGGAAACGTGGAAGCCTTGCTGCTAAATGTTTCTCAGCTGTTGGGTCCACAGAAGCTATGCTAGCTGTACACGGTGCGGGCTGAACAAGAGAAATTCAGTAGGTTTTCTCAGTGTGCATGGAGAACTCTCCAGTGTTACTATTGTATTCAGGTAGCTGCAGTACCAGTGGCTTACTGAATACCCAAACAGTAGCTGCATCTGATTGAATGTAGTGACTGTTCGGCTGATAATGTTTTAAGAATCAACTTGTCTTGCCAGGATGTGTTGGTATGGCCACCAATGGCTCCAATTTAAGAGGAATCGGTTGATATTCAAGATGTCTATGTTGAGATGCTTTAGTGCCATTTTCTAGAAACCCCAGCAGTCAACTTGCCCAATACATGTCTTTTCAGAACTAAGGTGCCAGATTTTTTCAATGCAGGATTTTCAGTGCCAGAAACATTTGTAAAAGTTGAAGAGCTGCAACACAGTCTGACCCCTTAACTTTTCCTAACCATTAGGTTTAAAGGAGAACTATGAGGTGAGTGCTTTTCACTCACCTCTATAGTTCTAGCCGACCTGTGACAATGAGACTGTCACAGATCGGCTTAGTAGATCGGGAGGTGAGCGAACAAATATCGGCGTTCGCTCACCTCTCGATCCTGTCACAGCCCTCTGCCGTGACAGGGGAGGGGCTGGATTCCCCCCTCCCCGCGCCGATCTGCCAGCGCTGACTGGCGGATCGGACGGGGAGGGTACAGCTGGCTCTGCTTCTAGATAGGCAGAGCCAGCTGTCACTCACTCAGCTGGGCGGATCCAACATAATTGTCGGGATCCGCTTCAGCTGCATGGTCTCAGTATACCGCGAGCAGTAGCTCGCGGTATACTGAGCTTAGGGTGACGGGAGGATGCTAGTTTGTGTCCTCCCGTTACCCTAAGGAGAACTATGGGGAAAAGCCTTAAACCCATAGTTCTCCTTTAATCAACTTTATGCTCCTGTCACTGACAGGAACCCTAAAAATTAATGTAAACTCTTAAATTAACTCTTAACCTCCCCTAACACTTATCCATTAACCTAACCCTGAATATTAACCCTTAAACTTGGCACTTAAACATTGCTGTTAGCTACATATTAAATGTAATTGTACATTAAATTACAATTGTACAATATCTATACAATCTCATTTAGAGTTACCAAAACTTTGGGGACCTACCTAAAAATGCACTTCATATTTTTTTCCAAGAAATCTTGATGGGTTTGAAGTCAGATTGTAATGTAATTGTAACCTTAACCTAACACTAATTTAACCCCTTTGAATCTATAGTTACCTTCTTTCTAGGAGAATTAAAAGTTTCTGCACAGAGATCAGATTAGAAGTTTTTACTAACCTCTGACTTTCCTAATCTGCATACTTGTTCAAGGACAGTGACCAAAAGTATTGAAGCCAGAGTGAATACACCTGAATAGAACATGAAGCATTCATTGCAGATAAACAAAGTGTATAGATGCCAAAGTTATGTGATCTTTTTTGTTCAGGGCCGGTGCACACCTAGGCGACACCTTGATTGCCGTGCGGTCAGGAGTCACCAAGGTGTGAACCGATCGCAGAGTGGGTGCAATTATTTTCTAATGGCACCCCAGTCGTGCCGGACGGATCGTGCGGTTTCCCGCCACGATTCTGCCCGTGCTTCCCAATTACTAAAACAGCTGCGCGACATGTATTGCAAAAGGTACGTGTACCTTTTTTCTGCGGTTGCCACCCCATTTCAATGGGGCCGCGCGTCAATCGCTGCCTGCATTGTGCAGGACCAAGCGATCCTGGATCGCGGAGGTCTGCACCGAGCCTCACTATACCTTTTAATGGCATGATGAAAGTGGATGCACTGTGGCTCATCAGGAACCATACTGTAACCTGCAGTTTACAAACACCCTTTAACCATAGTAACATTTAGACTTCCCTTACACTTTACAGTGTGACCATATAATCTCTGTACAATCAACTTTAGATGTGCTAAACCTATGTAATACGAGGACCTACCTCAACTATCCAATCAATTTGTATCCAGTCAAGCAGGCATTTGCACTACATACTTGGTGGTTGATCTAAAGGAGATTGCACAGTCAAATTGTAACGTGTATGGTGAGCCTTGAAGAACAACCCCCAGGTAAAAAAAATTTATTAGCCCTTGTATTGGTGCTACCCCTGCACTGCAGGGGTTAACGGTTTGTTTTGGTCTAGGGCTGAAAAGAACAAAGATATACTCACCTGATCCTCCGGCCCAGCTTGCTTTTAGACTTGTCCTTGAAGCCTCTCTCCCTCCGCTACAGTGGCCTAGGGAGGAGGAGACAGGCTGCGAGTACTGCTGTCACAGCCGGACGGCTTGGAGGAACAGGTGATTATAACTTTATTTTCCTCCCTAGACCAAATCGAGCAGTTAACCCTTGCAGTTCAGGGGTAACACCACTGCAAGGTTGATACAAAAATTACCCAGAGTTCTTATTCTTTAAACCAACATTCAGCTTATTTGTTTTACTGCTGGGCGGTTTATTTTTTTAAATGTAGTTCTGATTTAAGAATTTCTTTTTTACAATGAACCTGTATAAGAAAGGCATTACGCAAGCATAAACCTTAATTTGGCTGTCTTGACAGGTTCCCTTTAAGACCCTGGATTTAAAGGAGAACTATGGGGTTAAGGCTTTTCCCCATAGTTCTCCTTAGGGTAACGGGAGGACACAAACTAGCGTCCTCCCGTCACCCTAGTTCAGTATACGGCGAGCTGCTGCTCGCGGTATACTGAGACGCCGCAGCTGAAGCGGATCCTGACAATTGTGCCGGGTCCGCTCAGCTGCGTGACTGACAGCTGGCTCTGCCTATCTAGAGGCAGAGCCAGCTGTACCCGCCCCCTCCCCCGTCCGTTCCGCCAGTCAGCACTGGCGGATTGGAGGGGGGAATCCAGCCCCTCCCCTGTCACGGCAGAGAGCCGTGACAGGATCGAGAGGTGAGCGAACGCCGGTATGTGTTCGCTCACCTCCCGATCTACTGAGCCAACCTGTGACAGTCTCATTGTCACAGGTCGGCTAGTACTATGATGTAAGTGAAAAGCACTCACCTCATAGTTCTCCTTTTAAAAATCAGTAATGGTTATCCTAAACTATTATAAAACAAAAGTCAGATGGATTGCGTTGGCAGTTCCACATTTGCAGACCTGGGCTAAAGCTGGTGAGGTGTAAGCACTGCTTGGTAAGTAGGGCCCTGGCTGTAAATGTACACAGGATCTGTGCTGCTCTTGACTCTCCACTTGATTGTATGTATTATTTATTAGGAGCCTTGAAGTAGGTTGAAGCTGTGCAGTCATATGTTCAGGCAGGCCTGTGGTAGGGAAGTTGACCCAGATACTGCTCTAACAAAGACCACGCCAAAATGGTTTATTAATGATGGCTTATAAACCCAACTACGAGGATAAAAATGATGCTTTTTCACCTTTGTAACGAAAAGCGATGTAAGAAAAACAGAGACATATCACACGTGTTAACACATTTCATTCATATACTGTAAATATTGGTCATTTCCAATCTATTTTATGTTTTTGCATGGTTTCAAGTGGACCTATACTCCTAATTTGACTTTAGATATGTTAAGATTCTTGCTGGGGTGGAAAATAGGATTATAGGAGGACTTTAAAGGAGAAGTGTTTGGAGAGTATAGTGTAATCTTCCCAATATTTAGAGCCGGTGTGTGACACGAAGTAGACCACCAGATACTGACTTTGGGTCACAGGAGTACATTAGTGAATGTATTCCTGTGACCCTAAAGAGGGCTAAACCTGAAAAAAAGGTTTGGCTTGATTTTTTTTTTTAATGCTTCCTTTTTCTGGCATAACTCTTCCTCTGGGCTTCCTGTAGTGTTGCCGAAGCCTAGGCATTTGGCCACA
Source organism: Nanorana parkeri (assembly GCF_000935625.1). NCBI lineage: Eukaryota > Metazoa > Chordata > Amphibia > Anura > Dicroglossidae > Nanorana > Nanorana parkeri. Next base: position 292,596 of record NW_017307742.1, read on the forward strand.
TGATTTTGCAGAAAGGGTGAAAAAGAGATTCTCAACTCTGTTCCTCTCCTTTATCAGTGATCAGCTGGAAGCCGCCACAACTATAAAATTCTTAGTTATATATTTAAATGTTAGACATGAAGTTTTAGGTCAGTTTGGCTCGTTATGATGCTGAGAGTTGCCTCTAAATTGAGCAATAGCTAAGCTTTGGATTTCTTTTGTATTGGCATAGTTGTGATCCTGTGAATTGTATGCGAGATCACAGCTTAAAGTTTTTGTCTTGTGCAGGTCAAACCAGACCCATAGGGACGTGATTATGGTATTCCTGCTACAACTGGCACTGCAAATACTGTACTTGATATGCTTACAAGGCAGTGGTGTAATAAACCAGAATCATTTAAGGCTTAATATTACAATAGGTAAAAAAAAGATGCCAGTTTACGTGATGCTCCACATAATGTGAACCTTCTTTGGATTACAGAATGTGCTGAGGTGTATCCAGGTATTATTGTCTGATGTTGGTTTATTACTTTAATATTAACAATGAATGAAAATAATAACAAATAATGACAACTGACTCGCATAGCCTTTTCTAGCAAAACAGTGATTGTGTGCAGAGTGCAGTAACCATTAATCAGGTTTCAGTTTTCTGTAGTCACAACTAGGGATGCACCGATACCGATACTAGTATCAGTATCGGTGCTGATACCGAGGATTTGGACAAGTACTCGTACTCACCCAAATGCTCCGATACCTTTCCCGATACGAGGGAACATGGAACCGGGAAGCTGGCTCCATGCTGATTGGCCAGGAAGCCGGCTTCCCTGCCAATCGCCAAGGAGCCGGGCAAACAAATCTGATAATATGGTGACATGACCCCCGCCTTGCAGACAAATCATTCCCCTCACATAAATCCTCAGCAGCATTCAATACCGTACTAGTCCCTTGGTCAGCTGGGCAGACACTGCTCTCCAAGCTCTCCTGGATCTGCCCACGTCTTCTTTGTGCACAGCGCCAGCACCGCCTGCTTGATGTCTGAATGAGAGCACTCGGCATGCACAGTAGCAGGGTGAGGGCCGATCACGTGGGCGCTGTACACACAGGAGACAGGGGCAGATCCGGGAGAGCTTGGAGAGCGGTGTCTACCCAGCTGGCCGAGGGACATCTGTGGTATGGTAATGAATGCTGCTGAGGATTGATGTGGGGGGAATGAGGTGTCTGCAGGGTGCAGGTTGTGTCACCATATAGTCTGATCTGTTTGGCCCGTCTTCATGCAGAGTGGATGGGAAGCCGGCTTCCCGGCCAATCGGCATCGAGCCGGACAATCAAGAAGCCGGGCGGTGGGTAATGACACGCCGCCTGGCTCCCCGATTGCCTGGGAAACCGGCTCTATGCTACCGGAAGTATCGGTACTCGGTATCGGCGAGCACCGAAATATGAATATTGGTACTCGTACTCGATAATGAAAAACCGGTATCGGTGCATCCCTAGTCACAACAAAAGTAAAGTCTAAGTTGCTTGTTATAAGTAAGCTTGTTGCTCCAATTTTTTGTGTCTTAGGTGTGCCTCTTTCTACCTTGTCTGTGGTTCCCACACTGTGTCCGTTTTCCCTTTTATTCTACTTGTGTATGCCTTTACCATCTGTGTTCCCTGTTGTCTGCCTGTGCCAAGGTTTTCCTTTTAGAGTGCCACCTTTCTATAGCTTTTTCTCGCCCATTTTTCATACACCTGTCTCCATTTATTTATTTGTATAGTGCTGTCACTATTAAATAGGTCATCTGTAGAAGTCTGCTTCAGAGATCTTAGTCTGTTCTCTCTTCAACAGTACTACAGACCTACTGTATATCGGAGCTATTTTGGTCAGATGCCAGTTACTGCTTTGGCATGTATTTAGAGTATGGGAGGAGACTGGAACACCCACAAGAAAATTCAAATGCATGAACTTAGAAACTCTAGATCAGGAGATCCGGGTTTCTTAGTCAGGGTTCCACAGAACCCTAGGGTTCTGCAAGAGGTCCCCAAGGGCTCTTCCAAAAGGGGCTCCACTTTACCTCCTGCAGCTACTACTATTTGAAATCAGGGCAACAGAAATGCTTGGCATGTTGTCACCAGAGAGCCTGAACTATAAGCCAAGCGCCCACATCACCCTGACAACCATGTGCTGACCGGAGCCCCTGCACCTGTGCAGCCTGTAGGAACCCCTCTCTTGTCTGAACCCTGGCAAAGTGGAGAAAATGCAGGTAGAGCACAGTCGGGTAGGGGGCTGGATAGGTCTCCTGTGACAGCTGAGGCATCCTGGGCAAGAGATGCTATGAGAAAGGGGGATGGGAGAGGCTTGTACAGGTGCTGCATTAGGCAGCCTGCAGGAAGCTTGCTTCTGCCTGCAGCCCCATCCTCATCTATTACACACCATAAAATGTATTTATTCTTTCTCTAATCACCAATGCAAAGTTAAAGGTTTGCATTGAACACCAATGCGAGTTTATTTATTTATTTATTTATTTTTGTCTCTAACCACCAGTGCAAAGTTAGTGATATTAAACTCAACATGTTTTAAGCTATTTTGAATGCTGATTAAATCACTTACAATGGATGCTGCTTCTTCATGTACAAAAGTTATTGCTTCCTGCAGAATCAGTTGGTCCCCCGAGCCCTGGCCCCAATATCTTGTTTTAGGGTGGCTCCTTTCCCTTGCTGGGTCCATTGGAGCCACTCTTGTGTGTGCTAGTTGGCTAGTGTGTATTTACAAAAAAAAGGCAGAGCAAGGCTCTCCCCTGCAGCCTGCATCTCCCTTCTCCAGGCCAGCAGATGGACAGCTGCTGGTACTGCTATGGAGACTGCTTTGTCCATTGTGATCTTGTATTGGATAGGAAGTTCAGGGAAGCCGAGCTGTGAGTTGGAACCAGCTGTTACATTGTACGATTTTTGTTCGAATGGTTTTGTTTCTGCCATGAACCCTCGTTCGATTTATACCTAGTATTCCCCATTAAGCAAATGTTGATTTTGGAAATCATACTAACCAACCAATTTTTGATGAATGAAGGAAATATTTGTTTTACCTATGCAGAGAAAGTATCTGTTTGACCTAGGCAGCTTTCCTTTTGCATATGTGCTGTGTTCTTGGGGAGAATTTGGGTGAAGGAAAACCTCACTTCCAAAAAAAAAACCTTTTTTTTTCCAACCTGACCATACCATTTCGTTCACATTCCCAAAAAGGAAAATCGGTGGTGAACCATAATCTGTTTGATTTTCGTTTGAAAGATATTTCGCGTACGCTTTCCGAACGTAATTTTAACAATGTATGGCCACCTTAAGTGGTACTGCAAAGAGTCTTGCTGGGCAATGTATATTTGATCTGGATGATGTTTGAGAGTTTAATACTACTTGAAATGTTTACACGGAACACTAATGCAAAGTTGGAGTTTTGCAATGAGCAGCAATGAAAAGTTAGTATTTTCTTGTGATTCTGTCATTCAGATATTTAGTAAGCAACTGGGGGTTCTAGTCACCCAGGACTCTCAGCCAGTATGTGTTCTGTTTGCTGGAATACAAGTGGACTGTGTATTAATTGACAAAGTTATGTTTCTGCTCTGGAAGCAATAAAAGACTGTTCTGTTTATGTTTAAAACGACTTCAAGACTGGTCTTTGAGCGCTTGCCATTTGTGCTACATTCCCCACAACGTCACTATATTATATATATATAGCTATATTTACAGCTAACTGATCACACTAATGTACTGTGAGCTGTGTGAGAAAATGATTTCAGGTCTTCCCCAAAACATTCAAATGTTTTCAGGGGTTCCTGGAGGATAGGGGTTCCTGTGTGTCCTGCTCCTATTTTGCCTCCTTTTCTCTGTTCTGCTTCCCTTTCCTAGCACAGACTGTACAGTATTTAGGACTGCATTAGTGTTTTACATGACCTTGAGGCCCCATCGCGAGATTTGCCGCGCGATGTCGCGTTCAAGCTTGCATTGAGCAAGCTTGAATCGCGGCTAAATCCGCTCCAAAAAGGGTCCTGCTGTAGCGACACACGACCCGCGACAGCAGGACCCTTTGCCCCATTGGATTGCATTGTAGCGCGATTTCGCGCGGTAATTTGCCGCGCGATAAATCGCTCAATGTGAACGGGGTCTGATGTGTGTAGTAATGGAGGGTTTATGTATAGATTGTTATAGTGATTTGTAAGGACAGCGCAGAGTGGAAAGGTAGATTTTTAGATGAGTGGGGGCGGGGGACTTAAAAGCACATCTGTCATAACAGAAATATGTGACCTATAGTTACAAACTTTGTTTTAAAGAGGAACTCCAGCAATTAACAAAATTAATTCTTGCAGTGGGGCTACCTCCAGACTGCAAGGGTTAACTACTTGTTTTGGTCTAGGGGCCAGAATACAGAGAATATACACCAATCAGCCTTAAGATTATGACCATTTCCTAATACTGAGTAGGTCCCCCTATTACCACCAAAACAGCCCTGACCCATCGAGGCATGGACTCCACTAGACCTCTGTAGATATTCTGTGGTATATGGCATCAAGCCATCAGTAGCAGATCCTTTAAAAGAGAACTATGAGGTAAGGGTTTTCCCCATAGTTCTCTTAAGGGTCACAGGAGGACATATACTAGAGTCCTCCCATGAACCAAAGCTCAGTATACCGGGAACTACAGCTCACTGTATACTGAGACCGCCGCAGCCGGGACTAATCCCGACAATGCTGTCGAGATCCACCCAGCTGTGTGAGTGACAGCTGGCTCTGCCTATCTAGAGGCAGAGCCAGCTGTACCCGCTCCGTCCCTCCCGCCGGCCGTTGCTCCAGTCAGCGCTGGAGGATCGAAGCAGGGAGGGGGGAATCCCTGTGGGGAGCGGTGACTGACAGTCACTGTCCTCTGCAGGGAGATGATCGAGAAGGTGGCGAGCGACGGTACCCGATCAATAGGGCCGACCTGTGACCGTTTCAATGTCGCACGTCGGCTCGAACTATGAGGATGAGTGGTTTTCACTCACCTCATAGTTCTCCTTTTGAAGTCCTGTAAGTTGTAAGGTGAGCCTCCATGGACCAGACTTGTTTTTTCAGCACATCCCAGAGATGCTCGATTTGCATTGAGATCTGTGGAATTTGGAGGCCACACCTCAAACATGTTGTTGGGTTCCTCAAAAACAATTCTTAAACCATTTTCCCAGTATGACAGGGTACATTATCCTGCTAAAAAAGGCCACTCCCATCAGAGAACACGGTTTCCATGAAGGGGTGTACTTGGTCAGCAACAAAGTTTAGGTTGGTGCTACGTGTAACATCCATATGAATGGTAGGACCCAAGGTTTCCCAGCAGAACATTGCCCAAAGCATCACACTGCCTCTGCCATCTTGCCTTCTTCCCATAGTGCATCCTGGTACCATCTCTTCCTCAGGTATACACATGCATGGGCCATCCACGTTATGTAAACGCAAATGTGATTCATCAGACCACGTCCCCTTCTTCCATTGCTCCATGGTCCAGTTCCAATTCTCATGTGCCATTGTAGGTGCTTTTGGCAGACATGGGTCAGCATGGGCACCCTGAGTGGTCGCAGCCCCATGATGATTCAAATACCCCCAGGCAAAGCACTCTGTAAGTTGCATCATAAATATCTATGTTTGGCTGAGAATATATGTTTATATTAAACTGAAAGTGAAGTGTATTTCAGTGAGCGCATATTGTGAGTGATTTTTCCAGTGTTTACCTTTTTTTGTTAAAAGCTCTTCCATATTTCTGTTTTTTGTATTAAATATAGAAATGTATATGTTGGCCACTGGAGGGAGCTCTGTATTTGACTGTGCATCAGTCACTTTCACTGCTTAACAATTGATGAGAGAAGATATAAACCATATTATTCTGAAAAAGGGCAGTAAAGCACAAGGAAGCAGAACCTAAATATAAAATAGGAAAATGTAGCTGCTTGCATGCACATATTTAATTACAGGTCATGCATAGTATAATGTACAGTAGAATTAACACTAGGGATATTCAGATACCATTGCCAATACTTGGCAATTTCACAAGAACTACCTGGGTTGCATTGGTTGTAGCTGTGACAGGGCTTTGGCGCTCCACCACTGTCCTGAAATCATTAGTCGATATAGTTTAGAAAAACTGTCACATGACAATAAACAAAAATGTATCAGTACTTGTATCTGTGAGTACTTGGGCAAGTATCAGTACTTGTACTTGAAAAAATGGTATTGGTGCATCCCAAATACCGTGTTTCCCCGAAAATAAGACACTGTCTTATATTTTTTTTGGCTCAAATAAACACACTAGGTCTTATTTTCGGGGTAGGTCTTATTTTTTTTTTGTACAACAATCCAAAATTAATGCAAATCCAAATTAAATAATCCAAAATGGCAAAGTTAAGAATAGGGTGATCAGGGCAATCAGGGGTGCTGTACCTTTACAAGAGCAATTTGGTGACCAATCGCTGGCCAGAATGAGCGAAGCGCGCTTTCACTATCGATTCCTCACAGGCGGAGTGCATTTGGTATGACTCCGTCTGTGACAGGAGTCGGCGCTATAAAGGAAACACTGGCTTATGCGGCTCTGCTCCCTCTGGTGCCGCCTCGATTCCTCTAGCGCTGGCTTCGTTGGCACCGCCGATTCTCTCCCGCGGCTCTTCAAGTTTCCTCTTATGACACCACCGGCCTTGGGAAAGGTCACAACTAGGTCTTATTTTCGGGGTCGGTCTTATATTTGAGCAATTCCCAAAAATAGTACTAGGTCTTATTATCGGGGTAGGTCTTATTCTCGGGGAAACAGGATATATATTTATTTAAAAAAAAATCATACATTATAACAGGGATGCACAAATCCCAGGGCCCCGTATGCTCCTTAAAAATGACATCTGCCTCCCAGCTGTTGAGTTGGACCAGTCTAGTCTAGTGTTGGAGCTGGAAAAGTATCTGTACTTGTACCGAGCACGGTACTTGGTATCTGAACATCCCTAATTAACAAGTGTTGATGATTGGCACAGCCCTAGACATAAGATTGTTACCCTATGAAACTGACAACAAAGTGAATGAAGTCATCTTTCATGTCTGTGGCCACCTGTGAAGTCACAACTGCCAACCCGTGGACTCCTTCCAGGTCAGTGGCTCAGTACATAGTAAAGCTAGAGGATAATAATGACGGCTCTAGGAAGAACCACACAGCTGTGACAGCCAGCTTGGTCATCCCCCTCAGGTACCCTGAAATGAGTAGGTTTCTGAGGTGATAGCTGCATCTGTGTATTAGAAGCACAAGCTACGACTAGGACCGAGGTATTTTATGAACAGTTAATAAAGATAAAAGTTGATTATAATTAATTTTCATATTATGATAATCCATGTCTGTCTTACTCTGTTTACACAGAAAGCACTAAATACTGTGACTATCATTTTAATATTATGAGCTCTTCCAAATAAAATATCCAACATAATCGTCTATTGACTAAGTAAACTAAACAAACCTGATATTATTTTTATAGTTGACTATGTTTAACAAGGCATTTGTTACTTTATAGATTTAATAACGTTCACGAGTTTAAACCAAGATTGACATCAGATGCCTTTTTATCTCTGTATAGTCGTAGCGATTTTCTCTCTACGAAATTGCTGCTTCCTATTCTCCCACTCCAGTGCTCTGTGCTGGAATGGCTGAGTAATAGCCACACAGGTCTGTTATAAATTACTGACAGTGTCATTTTTCACTTTAGAACTCCTTGTATAGCTGCTGATAAACCTGCTTATTTCAGTTTGGTTCCCTTTTTTCTTTTTGTCGAATATATATACTACTTGTCCAAAAAAAAACAGTCGCACACTAATATTTTGTTGGACTAAATTGATTTTACCGTGGCAACATTTATTTACGTCCAGAGTTGCATTCATTTTGTAGTGATGATGAGAGAGCTACACCACTGTGTAAAGTCTTCTACAGCACATCCCAAAGATTCCTAATGGGGTTAAGGTCTGGACCCTGTGGTGGCCAATCCATGTGTGAAAATGATAAATCATGCTCCCTGAACCACTCTTTCACTATCTAAGTCTGATGAATCTTGGCATTGTCATGTTGGAATATGCCTGTGCCATCAGGGAAGAAAAAATCCATTGATTAAAAATCCTGGTTATTCTGTATATTCAGGTAGGCAGCTGACCTTTTTTGAGACATAACATTGCAGAACTTAGACCTAAGCTGCCCATACACCTTACAACCATCGCACGACTTTCGTTGTGCGATGGTTGTAAGGTAATTAAGATTTCGTACGATCTGCCCATCTTGGACACAGGCAGATCGTACTTGCGATCATCGCAAGCCCTCCCATCTGAGGGGAGGGCTTCCGATGATTGATTGTAGTGCTGATCGGGCAGTGTGCGCTTGCGCACACCGGCCAGTGCAGCATTCGTCTCCCGATCACACCACTAACCTGCCAAAAATCATACGATTTTCGGCAGGTTTACAAGCGTGCTTGGAAGAAGGTCGTGCGACCTTACAGTAGAAGAGCAAAACCTTACAGTAGAAGAGCAAAACCTTACAGTAGAAGAGGTTGCACGCTGCCCATACACCCAGGGCCCGGAGCTACCATATAGGCAGGTCAAGCATCTGCCTGAGGGCGCCGCTGTGGGGGGCGGAAAGATGCGACTGGGAGGTCGCCCCTTTAAGACAGTCGCAGGGGATGCGGCGATCACATCTCTCTGCGCTCCCTCTCCCTCTACTCCCGGTCGCTGCAGCTTCAGAGCGGCCAGGAGGAGAGAAGAGAGGGAGCGCAGAGAGGTGTGATCAGAAGACAGTGAGAGGAGAGCTGCACTCGCAGCCCTTCCTCTCAGCTGTCACAGGAGTTCTGGCACAGTGTTGTGCTAGAACTCCTGTATTGGAGGTGACAGGGTCAAGGGTAAAGAGAACCTGTCACCTCCATATGCTATCGCACAGGGTAATGTTAGTTCCTGTGTGATAGCAATAAAGTTAAGTGAAAAAAATGTAATTACATTTTTTTTTTGATAAAACATTAGAAAATAAAAATTATGAAAAAATAAGTAAAACATAATAAAAATGATAAAAAAATAAAAGATAGTAAGATTGAAAAACAAATAATAAGAAAAAAATAACAAATAAAAAAAAATAAGATAAAAAATTATAAAAAAGATAATCAGATAAAGACATATTTAATGTCTTAAAACAAAATTAAAAAGATAAAAAAAGTAAACAAATTAGAGGTGCACCAAAAAGGAAGTTTAACCCCTTCATGACTGAGGCCTTTTTTTTCATTTTTTGTACCCATGTTATATTCCACATTTTAGGCCTGAAAATTACTTAAAACCCCCCAACATTATATATTTTCTGAATGCCAAGACCCTATAGAATAAAATGGTGGTAGTTGCAAATTTTTATGTTGCGCAATATTAGCGCA
>NW_017307742.1:302544-311410 GCF_000935625.1 Nanorana parkeri
CAGGCCACTAACCCGCCGAGAATCGTACGATTCTCGGCGGGGTTTCAAGCCTGCTTGTTTGACGGAAGACGTGCGACCGTACAGTAGAAACGGTCGCACGCCTGCCATGCACTGTACGATTATCGTCTGATCGTGGGATCTCCCGCGATTCTCGTACGAGAATCGTACAGTGTATGGGCACCTTTTAAGGTGCCCATACACCTTACGATTATCGGACGAAACGTTTCGTCCAATGATCGAATAGTCGTACGATTTTCATACGACAGCCCCATCCTGCTCCGATGATCGCAAGATTAATTTAGCTGTAATTAACGAGACACACCTGGACGAAATGTGGTAATTGATTTGTCGTATTTTCGTTCGCGCATGCGCAGTGTAGATCGTACTACTGTTGACGGACGGAAACGCCAGCAACCTTACGACAATCGTACGATGGAGCAAAGTTTTCAAACATGCTTGACCGTCAAAAGTCGTACGATTGTACAGTAATGTCGGTTCGGGCACTCTATTCACACGTACGATTGTCGTTCGAAAAGTCGATCGCATACGATTATCGTCCGATAATTGTATGGTGTATGGGCACCTTTACACTATATTGCCAAAAGTATTGGGACACCCCTTCAAATCATTAGGTTCAGATGTTCCAATCACTTCCATGGCCACAGGTGTATAAAATCGAGCGCCTAGGCATGCAGACTGCTTCTACAAACATTTGTGAAAGAATGGGTCGCTCTCAAGCGTGGTACCGTGATACGTTGCCACCTGTGCAATAAGTCATCCATGAAATTTCCTTGCTACTAAATATTCCATGGTCCACTGTTAGTGATATTATAACAAAGTGGAAACAACTGGGAACAAGAGCAACTCAGCCACAAAGTGGTAGGCCAAGTAAAATGACATAGCGGGGTCAGCGCATGCAGAAGTCACAGTGCGCAGAAGTCACCAACTGTCTGCAGAGTCAATAGCTACAGACCTCCAAACTTCATGTGGCCTTCAGATTGGCACAGGAACAGTGCGTAGAGAGCTTCATGGAATAGTTTTCCATGGCCGAGCATCACCAAGTGCAATGCAAAGTGTTGAATGCAGTGGTGTAAAGCATGCTGCTCCTGTGAATGAATGATGCGGCTTAGCGGGCGGAGCCAGCCACACATGTATTCAGGATCCTGTGAAGAACCCTGCGATTCAGGTAAGTTAGGGGGAGCATTTTGTGGGTGGGGGGCTGGAGAATGTGACTATGATTCATGTTACACCCTAAATATGGGTGTAATATGAAACGGGGTCAGAAGCGTAAACCTATCCTGTAAAGCAGCAAACACTCAGAGTAGACTCCGAGAGTTGCTCAGAGGCTAGGTAGCATCATATGAAGTTTCAAAAAAGGTGTAATGTGTGAGCCACAGATTGGCAATTATTATGCTCGAAATCTTAACTCCATCCTGGAGAAGTTAAACCTTGCAGTGGGTCCTCCTCTACACTGTAAGGGTAAATGCTCTTTTTGTCCTAGACTCTTCCAGGTTGGTAGTTGGTGTTTGGCATCCTCACAATCAATGGTCCTTTATTGTATATCAAACAATATGGTCCTTTATTGTACGTGAAAATGTGGAAGAGCTGCAACTGGTTGGGCAATGGAGAGGATCGGCTTTAAGGGATTCATCTTAAGGTCCCCACACACCTTACGAAATCCCGCGATCGTACGATTAAGGTGTGTGGAAGCCGTGCGACCTCTACTACTGTAAGGTCGCACGACTTTTAACTTACGGACATGTTCGAAAACCCGCCGAGCATCGTACGATGTTCGGCGGGTTTGTGGCATGTTCGTACGATAAAAGCCATACGGGCCGGTGTGCGCAAGCGCACACTGCCCGTTCGGCATTGCGGTCATCGGAAGCTCGCCCCTCAGGGGGCGTGGCTTGCGATCATCGCAAGTACGATATGCAAGATAGGCAGATAGTACGGTTTTTTTTAAGTACCTTACAACCATCGCAAGACAAAAGTCTTGCGATGGTTGTAAGGTGTGCCCAGCCATATGAAGAGGAGGAAGCCTGCAGGAGTGAGGAATAAGGTAAATATTCCATCATATTCCACCTCCCTAAACAAAGTGAGCATTTAACCCTTGCAGTGCAGATGGGGACCCACTGCAAGGGTAACGTTTTCTCTTGCCCTAGTTCAGCTTAAAGACTTTCCATGCTAAATCCAGAATTTTATAGCCACGTTGTTTTAGTGTGACCTTTTCTTTCCTGCCAGTGGTTTCCTTTCTATTGGGGGAATCTGCAGAGTGTAGCTGGTACCTGCTGTTTGGTTAAGGGTGCCCTGTCTGCAAATGTTTTTTAGGTTCTGATGTTAATCAAAGTCTTTCCTTAGAGAAATATGGGCTTTGCAATTGCTGGCCTCTTTCTGGAAATTGCCAGTTGCCAGGCTGTTATGCTGATCCTCTGGTATCAGTACTTTTGAGTCACCGACCTGATAAAGTATGAATATCAAGAAAGTAAGAATAAAGTCAGATCAGTCCTTATCTATTTGCTGCTTCTACGTTTTTGGCTCAAAGTATTGATACCGGAGGATCAGTATGACAGCCAGCTAACCAACATTTTGCAGAATGAAAAGTCAACAATGATTGCCTCCAGGTTTCTCTCAGGAAAGATTTCCTTTAAATTGAATGCCATCAGTATACTTGTTATATCATTCAGCAGTAGTTAGCTGTGTATCTCTGGTCCCACCAGGAGATTGAGGGTTGCCATATCCTTCTAATCTGTCAACATATTGTTATAAGGAAGGCGACAGAAGTATGTTTATAATAATAACATTGACTCCAACATAGATCTGTATGAAGTAAACACAAGGATAAGCACTACTGTTTAACATATGACAGATGACTTTATGATATGAAAGTGGAGCTCATATAACAGCAACTCAGTCAATTGGCAGAGGCATGTTATTCTGCTCTGCGCCAGTACATTAATTTGGTAATATTATTGAAACAAATAATTGGTTATTTGTGTAATGCTTACTCCTGTGTGGGTGGTCAGAGAATATAGCTGGCTTAGCGTTGCTTCACCTATAGCACCTCCCGTTCCCTTCAAAGTGATATTAAAGCCTATTATTTTATTTTTTTAATTCCTTCTTTAAGGAGACCCTCCTTTGCTGGAGGATATTGCTCTTTTCCTTTAAAAGTTTCTAATTCCTCGTTTTCTAGTGGCTCCCCGCAGTGCTTTTCCCCCCACCCCCTGCACAGGTGCTACCATCGTTCTAGTGGAGGTACCTGTGCGCGCTCGTTTCCGCAGTGGCTGTGTGCATCCATAGACACACACAGCCTATGGCTCCTCTATCATCGGTATCCTCCCCCGGAAGTTCGGGAAATGGAGGATCACTTCGGAGCGGCGGTAAGTGCAGCTGACAGGCAAGTGTGGGGGGGACTAAAGGGCACTGGGTTAGAATAAAGGTGCTGGGCCGTTTTTACCTAATGCAAGGAATGCATTAAGGTAAAAAAGGCCCAGACCTTAATACTACTTTAAGGCAAGGAGGCCAACTGGTGTGTGGTTGCCCACAGGACTTCGTAAACAATGCTGTGTTCGCTGTCCAGGAAGCTGAGCAAGGTGGGACAAAGGTGGTACAGGGAAAGCTGATGTCCACAGAGCAAGGCAAGAACGGTGCTTGGCTGGAGAGCATTCAGATGAACATGTAAATAAATTGGTACAGGCATCTTACAATGGAGTGGTCAGTAAACAGGCAGAGGTTCAGTTCAGATGGCAGGCAGATACATGGTTGGTAAACAAGGAGAGGGTCAGTTCAGAAGGCAGGCGGAGATGTGGTCATTAAATAGGCAGAAAGTCAGTTTAGATGGCAGTCAGAGACAGTCGAAAACAGGCAAAGAGAGTCAGTCCAGGTGGCAGGTAGAGATGTGATCAGTAAACAGGCAGAGACTCGGTCCAGACGGCAGGCAGAAACAGAGTTGTAAAATACGCAGAGGGTCGGTCCAGGCGGCAGGCAGAGACTTGGTTGGTAAAGCGGCAGAGGGGCAGTTCAGGAGGCAGGCAGGGACGTGCGCTGTAAACAGACAGAGGCTTATTCCAAGCAGAGATGTGGTCCGTGAACAGACAGAGGGTCTGTTCAGGCAGCAGTTAAAGTTGTATTTAAAAAAAACAGGCAAAGGGTCTGTACACCGGTAAGCAGATTAAAGTAAATGGCAGCCAGTCAGGCATGTGGGAAAACCTAAAACAAGTGTGAGGCGCAGGGTCCAAGAGGTTTAAATCGGGTGCCTTTAGAAGGATGGGCCAATTAAGGCTAAGGCTCTAGTCACACAGGGCATTTTGGGACTCCTACAGCAAGTACCTACAGATTCCTGCAGAATGAATCCCAGGTGTCCCCTTGAGATGCGGCTTCTGTATTGAAGTAAATGACAGCTAGGCTAATGAAAAACACACTGAGTGGTTGTCATATCTTCTATCTGCTTCAGAAGGAGCATACAGACAGGAGGAGAACAAAGAGAGATGACTCTATCAGCCTATTGCTGCTCCTTCACCGTTCAATCACATTGTGGAGGCAGGAAAATGATCTAGCTGTGTTGCTTAACTGCAGCAAAGAAATGTCAGGTAACCAGACTGGCTGTTTTTGTGTGGTAGGGCTTTGTAAATCTGAGGACTAAATGGACAGAATGCAAATCTTTTAGAAGTAACACAGATCTTATAATATGTACTGTATTTCAGCTGTGTGTTTATCGGTTTGCCTGGATTTCAGCTTTAAATAGTTAAAATAGCCAGGGTATATTCGTGTCCAGTAGATTAGGGGTGGGTCTGAACTGGCTGATTATTATACAACAGTCATCATTAAAATGCACATTTATCATATAGAGAAATTATTTATATGGCTTGACTAACACAGGGTACCAGGCTGTTATCTCTGTAGAGAGAATCATTCCACTATAAATGAATCAAAAATTCAGAGAAGAGCTCTATGACACACTCCACATGGGCAGCATTACCAAACCTGGGGTTTCATCTAGTGACAAATCCATAGCCATTCAAACAGGCTAGGCAGACAGACTAATGGTGTATTTGAAAGCAAGCAGGAAACATTCCTGCCCTAATGACAATACAATTTTTCTGACTTAAAGGAGAACTATGGGGTCAGTGTTTTTCCCCATAGTTCTCCTTGGGGTAACGGGAGGACACAAACTAGCGTCCTCCCGTCACCCTAAGCTCAGTATACCGCGAGCTACAGCTCGCGGTATACTGAGACGCCGCACCTGGAGCGGATCCCGACTTAGATGACGGGATCCGCCCAGCTGCGTGAGTGACAACTGGCTCTGCCTATCTAGAGGCAGAGCCAGCTGTACCCGCCCCCGTCCGTTCCGCCAGTCAGCGCTGGCGGATAGGAGCAGGGAGGGGGGAATCCAGCCCCTCCCCCTGTCACGGCAGAGAGCCGGGACAGGATCGAGAGGCGAGGGAACCCGGTATGTTTTCCCTCACCTCTCGATCTACTGAGCCGACCTGTGACAGTCTCATTGTCACAGGTCGGCTTAGAACTATGACGTGAGTGGAAATCACTCATGTCATAGTTCTCTTTTAATTTTAAAGCTCAATTTAAGACACTCTTACGGACACATAATTTTCATTTACATAATTTCACCTCTGGTTTCCTGTTATAGCAGTTGCGAGTGTGTCTAAATATGACCTGGCAGTCTAATAGGTACCAGACCATGCTGTCTAGTGCACTCTAGGTGCCATGTGACACGCATTTTACGTTCATTGGTGCATTGTGGAGCCATTTATTGCAAGTGGCACCTCAACTTTCCTTTCTGACGCACCTGCATTGCGATTTTGCGGTCCTATGTTGGCAGCCCATTCACATAAATGGGATGTCTTCAAAGCACAGTAGCAGACTACCCTGGTGGTACTAGGCTCTAACTGACCAAGTCAGACTCACCCCCTCTTTTCCCCCCGTACTATAGGTCTGCTTGAGAATCCCTGTGATGAGGGGTATGGCCGTTACTCATCTATGTTTGCATAGACCACTGGAATGGAAAAGCAGAAAATGTATTTTCAATAAAAATATGGGGGTTTAGGGCATTTCTATGTAAAACTCAATTTTAAAAAATCATAAAATATGGCAGTTCAGGACTATAAAGAAGAAAAGGTATAAGAGTTAAATTGGACTGTGAACTCTACAATGATCAACTGTGATTATACACAAAGCAAACCTGTACTTGCCCCAGTGCTTGTAAACTGTCACTAGGAGTGAATAGCAAGTACCCTCTAGGTGTCTACACACAGTTTCCTCTGGAATGCCCCAGGTTCCCAAAACCCAGTGTGATATAATATGCAAATCTTGACTTTAGGAAGTAAAGTTGAGAGATGATCTGCCCACTCCCAGCCCCTACACCTACAAATGGCTGTTAGCCATTAGTATCCGGATGTAAACAAAGTAGCAGTCATGAGTTTGTTTACATTTCGAAGAGCTGACTTTGAGCGGAGAAGTGATTCGGACGGCTTTTTACTTCTACATTCCCCCCATACCCTGCGTACACACACACACATCCGTGTACGGATCCCCTCCTGATCAGCCTGTGTGAAGGGCCTAAGAAAGGTGATTTGGAACAAACAAATACTCTGCTTAAGTTAAAGGAGAACTATGGGGTTCTATCTTTTTTTTATTAATGCATTCCTTAGGCTAAATAAGTAAATAATGTAATTTACTCTAATTAGCCAAAATGCACAGTAAGGCTGTAAAACCTTATTTAAGGTGGTGGGCGGGGCTAAGCGCCGCAATGAGAAGACATCCCGACGTATCTGACGGGATCCTCCCCACTGATGACTGACCGTGATTCTTGAGAGCTGCTGCGCGTCCACGAATATATGGACATGCGCAGCAGCTCTCTCCTTACCTGCACGTCCCCGTGTGCCAGCTCCTTCCCCCCTCTCTCTCTCTCTCCCTGCTGACACTGACATACTAAAATGATCGTGGATCGCTGATGACAGATGGGAAGGAGCTCTCTCTCTCTCTTCAGCATTTACTACAAATGGGAAAGTCCATATATGGTAAATGATGTCACTGGAGATCCCTGCTGATCGGATCGGATTCGGAGATCGGATTCGGATCTGATCAGCAGGAATCTCCAGTGACATCATCCTGATCAGAGTGGTACGGATCAGATCTCACCGCTGTGACACCCGTGTCAATCTAGTCTTTTCCTTCATCTTGCGATGGAGGAAAAAACTGAATTGACTGGACCCCATGTCATTCTATGGGGAATCGGTTGTAAACGGACTTGTGTCCGTTTACATCAGATTACCCCCAATCCTGCACGATCAGGTCCCGTAAAGAGGAACACTGTTAGGTTTGTTTTTCCAGACCTGGGCAGAAACAAGCAGTCATGAGTTTGTTTACATTTCGAAGAGCTGACTTTGAGCGGAGAAGTGATTCGGACGGCTTTTTACTTCTACATTCCCCCCATACCCTGCGTACACACACACACATCCGTGTACGGATCCCCTCCTGATCAGCCTGTGTGAAGGGCCTAAGAAAGGTGATTTGGAACAAACAAATACTCTGCTTAAGTTAAAGGAGAACTATGGGGTTCTATCTTTTTTTTATTAATGCATTCCTTAGGCTAAATAAGTAAATAATGTAATTTACTCTAATTAGCCAAAATGCACAGTAAGGCTGTAAAACCTTATTTAAGGTGGTGGGCGGGGCTAAGCGCCGCAATGAGAAGACATCCCGACGTATCTGACGGGATCCTCCCCACTGATGACTGACCGTGATTCTTGAGAGCTGCTGCGCGTCCACGAATATATGGACATGCGCAGCAGCTCTCTCCTTACCTGCACGTCCCCGTGTGCCAGCTCCTTCCCCCCTCTCTCTCTCTCTCCCTGCTGACACTGACATACTAAAATGATCGTGGATCGCTGATGACAGATGGGAAGGAGCTCTCTCTCTCTCTTCAGCATTTACTACAAATGGGAAAGTCCATATATGGTAAATGATGTCACTGGAGATCCCTGCTGATCGGATCGGATTCGGAGATCGGATTCGGATCTGATCAGCAGGAATCTCCAGTGACATCATCCTGATCAGAGTGGTACGGATCAGATCTCACCGCTGTGACACCCGTGTCAATCTAGTCTTTTCCTTCATCTTGCGATGGAGGAAAAAACTGAATTGACTGGACCCCATGTCATTCTATGGGGAATCGGTTGTAAACGGACTTGTGTCCGTTTACATCAGATTACCCCCAATCCTGCACGATCAGGTCCCGTAAAGAGGAACACTGTTAGGTTTGTTTTTCCAGACCTGGGCAGAAACTGGGGGCACCTGGATGTAAATAGACACCCGTTTGTTTAGATCAGGCTACACATAGACTTGCATTGGGCATCCGATTGGGTCCACCTGAAAAAGTGATCAGATCGCTTTTGTGAAAGGAGCCTAAGGGCTATGTCACATTAATAATTCCGATGCTAGCTAGTTCTGGCAGCAACTCCCCAGTGACGGGAGTACAAAGAGCGCACTCGCCTACTTTTAATGCATTGCTTTCTTGCAGGCCAAACCAGCTGGGTATGCCTCCATGACCTTGCTTACTGGTGAGCAAGATTTGGCAGCATTATATCTAGCAAGGGAGTGATGCCATAATAAATGGGTGCTCTCTTAGGCTATCATATTGCCTGCAAGTTGCCCTTAACTTTTGTATTAAATTGAGAAAACAAGCATTTTGCAAATACCACTTGTTATTGTGAATGATGCAGTGACCTAATAGCATGTCATCTTTCTAGAGGATGTTTTTGCCAAATTCTATTGTTAAACACTTGTAGAAGTCCCCCCCCCCCCCCCCCCCCACCGCGCACCCCCCCCTGCCAGCCCCGCCCGCCCGCATCCA
>NW_017307742.1:311690-337300 GCF_000935625.1 Nanorana parkeri
TGCATTGCATGTTCGCTGAAGTAGATAAGTAGTATGTTTTATTAATTGTATTCTTAGACATGTGCCCTAATTGTGCTTAATAGGATTACACCCTCTCAATTAGAAACCATATCATTTTACATAGTAATGAACTTTGACCAAACATGTTAGAGTTTGAGCATGCCTGCTAGATTGTAGCACTCACTTACTGTTCACGTGCAACAGCTTTCTGTGCAGTACTAGGGACTTTCCGTTGGCAGTGGTTACTTTGTCATGAAAAGGCTTTGATTTGTGATTTATGCTGTATTCATTCACTGGGCAGAATGATTTTCCATATTGTAAGAGATTTCCCCTGCCTGCTGGAGGATGTTGAACTTGTTTCCGCTCTCTGTGCTTTTTTTTAATGTTTTTAAGACTTGGTAAGTTGATCCAGAATGTTTATTAGATGATTTCTAGTTTATAGTGAAAGGGGCCAATTATCTCTCTCTCTATCTATATCTATATCTATATATATAGATATATATATACACACACACACACACACACACACCGCCGTGTTTGGCCTTTATAAAACAATGCGTATGGATGTTAAACGAGAGAGAGACCAATTGCGTAAGTGGTTTCTGAAATATTCCAAATTTTATATTGTTTCAGAATCCATTTTAGTGTAGTGTATATTAAAGTTAAAGTGACACTAAACTCAGGAATTACACTTGAAAACTGCATTCAAGTACCTTAAACCATTAACAAAAATGTTTCTTATTTGTGTATCACTCGGCTATAGATCCTCAAACCATCTCTGAATTGGTGCTGACACTGTCCTTCCTTCTGGAGGGTGACTACTTTGGTTCCCCATAGTCCCTGTGTGTGTCGTAAAGTAGCCACCGCTCCAAGCTCACTTCCATGTTAGACTACAAACTCAATACAAATTAGTAAACTAAACGTGAGCTTTTTTTTCTTCTCATTGTTGACAGTGTCAGCATAAATTCAGAGATGATTTACAGGATCTACAGCCAAATGATACACGAATAAGATACATTTTTGTTAATAGGTAAAGGAGAACTATGGGGTCAGTGCTTTTCCCCATAGTTCTCCCCAGGGTCACGGGAGGACATAAACTAGCGTCCTCCCGTGACCCAAAGTTCAGTATACCGCGAGCTACAGCAGCGCTGGAGGATCGGGGAGGGGGGAATCCCTGCAGGGAGCCGTGAGTGACAGTCACACCTCTCTGCAGGGATAGGATTGAGAAGTGAGCGAGCAACGGTATGTGTTCGCTCACTTCCCGATCTATTGAGCCTACGTGTGACAGTTTCATTGTCACACGCCGGCTCGAACTATGAGGCTGAGTGATTTTCACTCACCTCATAGTTATCCTTTTAAGGTGCTTGAATGCATTTTAAGATTTAAGTCCTGAGTTTAGTGTCACTTTACGTTGTCCTTTTTAATATGCTCCAGACCTCCAACCACCCTCACCATTTTCCCCAAGTGGCAACCATATACCTAAATATTTACCTGTAGCCCCGTTCCTGAGATCCTTACTGTGCAGATCCTTAAAGTACTTGAGACAAGGTAAGTACTGCAGTGAGAGCTGTATTTGTTTTTTCTTCTTTTTTTAATCTAACATGCATGGCTATTCCTTTTGTATAAGTTTCTAAAAACTGGAGTTCGGCTTCAGGTAATAAGTCATTTTGAACAAATGAGATTTAGGCACCTACAGTGTGAGCCTGTTTGGGCAGTGAAAGGGTCTGTTAAAAATCATAACACGTATCCCAAGGAAGGAGACTGATTGGAGACAAATGGGTTTTGCCCACAAGGAGGAAGAATCTCCAGGGCTCTCCTGTGAAGACGGATTGCTGCAAAAGCAGCCCTTGTGTGTGGGCATCCAGGAAGCTTGTGTCTAGGCCTTTCTGGTCTAAACAGAACAGTGTTCTATCGACCTCTCTGACTGGTGACGTCACATCCGGTGACTGCCAGGATATCTACAGCAGATGATGGTAGTGCGCATGCCCAGGAAATCCTTGTCGAACTGTCTAGTGCCACAGCGCCTGCGCGGCTATCCACTTCTATAACCTACTACAGTTATATTTGTCCTAGGTTATTGAGGCTGATGAGCCGATAGCCGCACAGGTGCAGTGGCTATTGCCTCATCGAATTCTATAACCTATGCAAAGGTTATATTATGTTACAGCACCTGCGCAGCCACGTGATTCTTTCTTTACCACAGTGGCTACTGCGTCTGCATGGCTATTGGCTTCTATAACCTAGGATTATAAGTTTGTCCTAGGTTATAGAAACCGATAAGCTGCTATAGGCGCAGTGGCAACAGTTAGACAGTTCGACAAGGATTTTCTGCCCATGCGCACTAGCTCCATCTGCTGTACATCTCCTACTGGCAGTCACCGGATGTGATGTGCTCAGTCGGAGAGCTCGACAAGTCGGAGCTTTCGATAGAACACCGGCATGCGAACTAGACCGATGTCTCAGGGAGCTTCTGCTGTAACTAACAGAGAGCCTAAACAGGCTAAACATCTGGGAGGCTTGATAATGTTCATAGGCTGTAATAAGCTAAAAGGTAAGCCTTTGTGTGTTGCTATGTCTTGTGAATTATGGCTACTGTTTACACCTAAGCAGCAAAACGCAGGCAGCAAAATTTCAAACGCAGAAAAAGAGTACATGTGCTTCTTTTGGCAGTTTGCTGCTACTTTTTTTCCCCCCATAGACTTCAATGGAAAAGCCAGGAAACGCGCGACAGAAGCATGTTGCAATTTTTTTGTTTGTACACGCGTTCGTTCACTGACCGCAGTTGTTACTTAAGCTGCCATTTAAAACGCACGTCTTCAACGTGCAAAAAGATGCTAGCTGAACCCACACATAAAAACGCCTAGGAGGCGTTTTTATGCAGGATCCCTAAAATGTTTTTTGCTGAGTGGAATTGTTTATCTCGCCACTATATTTAGTGTCTGGAAAGAATAGGGGAACATATGACTCGCTCTCCTTCCTCCTATAGCACTAGTGTTTGGCTCACTGCTGTCACATGAGGTTGGGGAGAGTCCTTAACCCTGTGTAAGCTCCAACTAGAACAATTCTGCCCCATTATATCTTTTTAAACAGTTCAAAAGCATTCTGCTCAGCATATCAAAGCCCTGCATAGGTGGATACTTTCAGTTTACTGACAGAAGAGCTGTTAAGCAGCCGCTTCAGCGTAGATGCTATACTGCAATGCTATAGAATTCATACCGTGTTCATGTTGCATTTCTAATCTTCACAACCTTTGCAGACCATTTTTTCAGAAACTTCCAAATGGAATTTTGACTTTTGCCCAGATAACGAAGCTGGTGATTAGTGCCAATGTTCGTAAAGTAGGTTTTTGTCGAACATTCTTCCCCCACCCCACCAATTACTCATATTGTCAGTCCAACATCTGGTAATTAACTGGGTCTATTATGTAGATCTTAGTGCAAATTTCTGCAAACTCTAAAGGTGCCCATACACCTTACGATTATCGGACGATAATCGTATGCGATCGACTTTTCGTCCGATAATCATATGTGTGCATTGCAGTGTCCGACCGACAATACTGTACAATCGTACGACTTTTGACGGTCAAGCATGTTTGAAAACTTTGCTAGATCGTACGATTGTCGTAAGGTTGCTGGCGTTTCCGTCCGTCAAAAGTCGTACGATGTACACTGCGCTTGCGCTAACGAAAATACGGCAAATCAATTACCGCATTTCGTCCAGGTGCTTTTGGTTAATTACGGCTAAATGATTCTTGCGATCATCGGGGCAGGATGGGGCCGTCGTACGAAAATCGTACGACTATTCGATCATCGGACGAAAAGTTTCGTCCGATAATCGTAAGGTGTATGGGCACCTTAAGTGTAACGTAACAGCATAATCATGGACAAACATGAATTTAGTACATTTTACGTGTATTATACAGGTATATAATTGGTAATTAGTCAGTGCACTTACAGTTATTCAGTGAAATCATAACCAAAACTTTATCATACATAGTTGTTGTTACGCAGGTCCATAGAGTTCAACCTTTGGGTTTTGTGTGTCTGTGTGTGTTTGTTACTAAGAATACCTGTACTAGGGATGCACCAATACCTGTTTTTTGGTATCGAGTACCAATATGTTTTTTTCGGTACTCGCCGATACCAAATACTGATAACGGAAGTCCCATTGAGGGTCATTACGTGCTGCCCGGCTTCCTGATACCGGAAGTTCCGGTATTGGGATAGGCGTCAGGAGCATTTGGGCGAGTACTCACCCAAATACTCGGTATTGGCACCGTTACTGATACTGGTGCATCCATAACCTCTACCCCTGTATATCATGTGCGCTGTGAAAAGTATCTAGATTCCATACTCTCAGCTGATACCACTGTCTGTGGAAGGGAGTTCCACAATTTACAGCTCTCACTATAAAGAATCCCCCTCACTGTTTTAAGATGAAACCTTTTATCTGCTAGTTTCAGATGTTGGCCTCTTGTATTCGTGACTGAACTGACAGTAAACCATTTATCACTGATTATCCCATCACCATTAAACAATAAACAATTTGTACATAAATATCATGTCCCCTCTCAGTCTCTTCTTTAAAAGAGTGAACAAGTTTAACGTTTGCAGTCTTTCCTCATAGTTTAGGTCCTCTAACCCCTTTATTAGCTTTGCCGCCCTTCTTTCGACTCTCTCCAGCTCAAGGACATCCTCTCTGTGGATCGGTGACCAAAACTGAACCACATACTCAAGATGTGGCCGAAGCAGTGTTTTCTACAGTGGCAGAATTATTGATTTGCCTTCACAATACATGATAGTACCCTGCTCGCCTTATTTGCTGCTGCCTGGCTTTGCATGCTGTTACGAAGGCGACTGTCCATACAACGACATTAAAAAGTCCATAAAATCAGAGATGCAAATTATATAAAGACAAAAAACATCCATTTATTGGAAAAATACAGATGAGACTAGCAGTATTACATGTGAAAAAAAGCAGGAATGTTTTCAAATTTACAACATTTGCAATAATGATGGTTCTTAAATAATAGTAATTGTTTATAAATCTCTGATTTGGTTCTAAAATATCATTATAATAATGTCTCGGTTTAACTAAAAAGTATAATGGTCAAATAATTGTATTTCATTTTAAATGCACGCAAGGTGTATGCTTACTGGTATATTTTACTTCTCACGGAAATCACATGCAGTACTCCTCGCACAATATCTTTATTTGCCATTGTCTCCTGAATGGTGCCGTCTTTGTTCAGGTATCAACCAATATGCAAACGTATATAAAAAGCAATAATAAAAGTGCAACTATAGGGAAAATAACAAAATAACTTGCATAATGTAGCCTGTCAATGGGATTGCTAAAGTAGTTTTTTTGTTTTCACCCCGTAAACTAGTTTTATTATGTGTTGCTCCTTTCAGTAAATGTATTATTTTTCTATAACAGCCCAAACTTTCCAACAAAGGTTTTAGTTACAGGAGTTGAGACATAACATAGAACTCTGATGGGGTGCTTACAACAGACAGTTTGTTTGCTTGTTTGTTTTTCTGAAATAAATTGGCTTTCAAGGATTTGCATACTTGTTCTAGTCTGTGAATTATAGTCTGTAATAGCCAGTGGGTCAGCATACTTGCCTTTTTTGAAGGATGTAATTAATGTAATTCACCATATTTTTCTTGGAAAAGGCTCACATTTGCCACATCCCTACGCTGTACCTTTTATAAATAGTGGAGCGGTGGGCATGTATTTCTGCAGTGTTTACAGGAAGGGAAGTACTTAGAATAAAGGAATTGCTAAAGAATCAATGGATCAGCAGCAGATTCATGGTGAGGGGTTTTAACGGACTGCTGGATATTCTTTCTTTTTAACCTTTCCACCCCTCTTCGCTCATCTCCAAACTGTCTCTATTTGATCGGTATATTATCTCCTTCTGCTTCTTACTCCTACCCTTCACATTTACCCCTTACATCAATCCTCCCACTGTATGTAAACTGTACACTAACCCCTTCACCTCCTCCCATTACTGTGTGACATGTACATTTAATGATGCTCTGCCTCTAGTGCCCCATTACTAAGCTCCTTGATCTAACCATCGCAATACAAGTACATTTGTGGTAAACAAATTATAACCTTCAGATATTGTTTTGATTCAACAAAATATTTAAATAATTAATCATTATAATGGCATGGACAAAAATGGGACCCTTTACCTGATATTTTGCCACACAACCTTTAGAAAGCAATCACTGCAAATAAGTAATTTCTGTAGCTCTTAATGAGACCTGTAAATCTGCCATCAAGTAGTTTGACTTCCTCCTCATGAACAAAATGCTTGGGCTGTCTCAGGTTTAAAAGGTACCTTCTCCAGACTGTTTCAGCTCTTTCCATAGATGTTCGAAAGGATTCAGATCAGGACTAGTAGAAGGCCACTTCCGAATAGTCAAATATTTTGTTCTTAGCCATTCTTAGGTGCTTTTAGCTGTGTGTTTTGAGTCATTATCCTGTTGGAAGACCCATGACCAGCAACTGGGACAGAGCTTCATAATTCCATGATAGTCTTCAGATTTCATTGTGTCCTGCATATATTCAAGGCACCCCTCGCAGCAAAGTAGCCCGAAAACATAATCAAGCCTCCTCCATGTTTATTTTTTCATCTGTAAACCATAGAGCTGATGTAACTTGGCAAAAATCTCCAGTTTTGTCTCATCTGTCCAAAGGACATTCTATCAGAAGTAGGATTGTGGACTGTCAAAATGCATTTTAGCAAATTTCAGTCTTTTTTTTTTCCAGTTCATCACTTTTCAGGAGGAGTGAAGCATTTATTCAGTGAGTTGTTATAGTACTAACAAATTTGTCCACCATTTGTACCACCAAAATAAATATCTATTTATAAAATTATATCAAATTCATTTGGTACACGTGTTGCATTACCAAGCTTTGTCAAACTATCACAGCACTGAACTGAAAAGCAAACCCTCAATTAGCTATTGGCAGATCTTCACAGTTCACAACAGAAGCACTGAAATCTGAGCTCTTTCTACTATTACTTTCTATTTCAAAATTAGTTTCAATACCATAAAAGACACGTACATACAAAAAAACATTGACCCTAATAGCCTACAAGGAAAAACACTAAAACTTCCCTGTGAGCCAATTGTCTAAACATTGTTACATAAAATCGCAAAGACAACATAAAAAGGAAGGGTAGACACCCAAATTCTCTACTAGGGATGCACAGATACCGATACTAGTATCGGTGCCGATATCGAGTATTTGGGTGAGTACTCGTACTCGCCCAAATGCTCCGATACCTAGCACGAGTACTTCCTGTATCAGGAAGACGGGCAGCGCATCATTACACGCTGCCCGGTCTCCTGATTGGCCAGGAAACAGTTCCATGCTCTCTCATCACTTGTGATGAGAGAGCATTGAGCCGACTTCCCAGCCAATCAGGAAGCTGGGTAGCGTGCAATGACGCGCTGCCCGACTTCCCGATTGGTCAGGAAGCTAGCAAATCCGGAAGCTGGGCGACGTGTAATGACGCAGCCCCGGCATTCTGATTGGCCAGGAAGCCGGCGTCATGCTCCCTCATCTCATGAATCATAATATTAAGAAAGTGACCTTAAAGCATTAGTTTGTATTGCTTTAGAAAAAATGTGACCTGTCCCTTTAAGAAAAAGTATCGGTAATTGGTATCTGTGAGTACTTGATCAAAAGTATCGGTACTCGTACTCGGTCTTAAAAAAGTGGTATCGGTGCATCCCTATTCTCTACTATATATTCTCTACTATATATTTATATAACTATATTATCCTAAAGTCATTCCCAAGTAAAATAGCTTCTTGTTCCTGTGTTAGAAACTCGGTCCTGATTTATCTGGGGGTAACGGGGTCCCTCAGGTTGCCCCCGACGATTCCTTATATGTTTCTCCCATAATGGAGCTAGGCGTTTCTCCCTTAAAGTGACATTAAAGTCAAAAGTTTTTTTCCCTCCCCCCATGTTAATGTTAGCACTTACCTTAAATGATGTCTCTTATTCCAATCTTCTTCTTCTTTCCTGATGTTTTCATCTGTCCCTCCAGAGGTGCGGCGGCTCTCCGATCCAGCGCTGACTCCTCTGTGCTTGCAGGCACTTCCGATCCAGCGGTGTCTGCATGCGGGTGTACGCTTCCATAGACTTACCTTGTGTCCCTGCTCGTCTCCCGGCCGAGAATCCAAACTGCGCAATCGCCCGCCCCAAGATCCTTTGCGGCCGCACAAGCAGCTCCTGATTCTCGGCGCGGGAGCGCGCAGTGATAACGAGGTAAGTTTAAACCGCTGATAAAGCGTTTTTTTTTTTAAACGTTTTGCCTCTATCTACTGCTTGCTAGCAAGTAGATATAGGCAAAAAAAAAAACGGAGGTATAGGTGTCGATTCAGTACTCTTAGCCGTTAATTGTAAGGGTTCCAATAAACGTCCTGCTTCTTCAGGAGAAGAAAAGGAGTAAACTCTATTATTGTAATTAAAAAGAGTTTTAAGCAGGTATCCCCACTTATATTTGATACCATGTTGCTGTAATACTGTCAAAAATGGTTTCAGGGCCCTGCGGCGTTGTAAAGTTTGAGGGGCGTGGTCCGCATATATTTGGTAATTGTAATCTTGAAACTTAAGAGTCCGTTTGGCCTATGCCGCTTGTACTACAGCTTCTTTTATTTTATAAAACATTGGTTTCAAAATAACATCTCTCAGGGTTCCGTCAGCCCGCTTAGGCCCAAAAGACCGGTGTACGCGATCCATTTCAAGTTTTTCTATGGGATATCCTGGGAGTAACTCTGAAAGCAATGTTGCAATAGCGGCCCCAAGATCCTCCACCTGTTCTGGGATCCCACGGATCCGCAAATTACCCCGTCGGCTTCTAATCTCTAAGTCTTCTATTTTTAGTAAAGCCAGAGAAAGGTCCGTTTTTACAACAAACGCATCTAAATCATGTTCATGTGTCTCTATCACAGTAATAACATCATCCATTTTTGTCTCAACCTCATGTATCCTGGATCCCTTAATATTTCTGGATAATTGAGAGGCTAATTTATTTGTAGCAGACTGTAATTCTTTTTGCAAAAGTATCTTAAATTTGTCTAATAGCTCTGCATCTCTGCATGTTACCTCTGCTGATTGTTCAGTCAATATTTGAGGAAGGGAACTTTCACCCTGGGAGTGCTCCATAGCGTCTATCAGCTCCGGTGTGGAAGCCCGAGGCTGCGGCAAAGGTACCACTGACAGCTTCGTTGTGGGCCGCATCCCGGAAGTGAATGAAGCCGGGTTCTTCTGTGTCAGCTTCGCTGTGGTAGTGCTCTTCCCCATTGCCCCTCTCCGCATCACCGGAGATCCCTCAATCAGCCCTGCTGACCGGTGGACGACAGCAAACGTATATCCTCTCCTAGTGCCTCAACAGCGTGTCCCATGCCTGGGTGTTGTGGAGCCAGCTCAGCACGCAGCCAACTTGCTTGGCTGCTCACTAGCGCCCCCCGCCTCCCTACTATTACTTTCTATAGCACCAGAATCTTGGCAGCCCTATAATGCAAAAGCACAGCATGTATTTTTTAAGCTGTTAAAAACTGACGTTTGAGTCGTTGCTCTGATATCTGAGGATCTTTGAGAATTAATTAGGTCAATGTTGAAGTCATCACTATATTTACAAAGTGGTGTTTGGGTTTTTCAAAGTCCCCGCTGGCTGATTGACAGCTGGATTTGCTGTGCCCGCCCCCTCCCAGTCATCACTGAAAGAACGGAGAGGGGAAGGAGAAATCCCTGCGGTGAGTGGTGACTGACAGTCACCGCTATCTGCAGGGAGAAGATCGGGAAATGAGTGATCAGGAGTATGTGATTGCTCATTTCCTGATCTATAGAGCCGACGTGTGACCGCTTCAGTGTTGCACATTGGCTCTCCCCATAATTCTCCTTTTAAATTAGCCACCCAAGCAAAGCTCCCAAAAGGTTTTTTTACCAAACTAAAACTGAACCCCAGTCAGCAGTAAAATATGGTGGTCACCGCTGTCATGTACAATGCAGGACCTACAGTGATGATACGAATAGATTTAACAAATCTCAGATAAGATGTTTCCCAAAAATAGCCTTTGCAAAGATTTAAAGGGGTTACTTTTAGCTTATAACATTTTCCACATTCCCAAATTTGAATGTACGGATTACTACAGTTATCCGAATCATACAATTAAGGTGACACTAAACTCAGGAGTCAAATCTTAAACATGCATTAGGTACCCTAACTAATAACAAAAATGCACCTTATGTGTGTATCACTCAGCTGTAGATCTTCAAATCATCTCTGAATACATGCTAACACTGTCCTTCCTTCTGGAGGGTGGCTACTTTTGTTCCCCATGGTCCCTGTGTGTGTTGTAAAGTCGCTGCCGCTCCAAGCTCACTCCCGTGAATTTAAGCCTGCTGCAAGCTCACACCACCTCTGGTGGTTGTCTGTGCCTCTGTTTATACTGTTTTGCAGAGGCCACCCAGGGCCATGTCTTCTATTTTCCTACCTAGAAGCCTACGCCTGCAGGCGGCAATATAGGAACCATCAGTACAAGATTGAATCTCTCCTGTGTCCTCCAATGAACACAGAGAAAAGGATTTTACCGCAAGTACAAAAAAGCCAATTTCTTCCACTTCACATCAGTCAGAAATCAGGGAATAGTGTATACCACCACATGTCCTTCCATGTTAATAAATATTTATGTTACTGTTAAAGTACTAAATTCTTCAGCTATGTTTCTAACAAAGGTGGGATGTTTTGTTAGACAACCCTCAACACTATCTGTATTTACTGAGGCTTAAAATTGTATTTGGCATTGTAGTTTTCCAAAACAAGGAATTACAGGAATTGAGCAAAGGAAACATCATTTACACTAAATAAAAGCAGACCAATTAATGTAGACTATTGCTTTAATTTTCTTCCACAGTCTGTCAGCTCGGTACAAAAACAACAATACGAGGGATAGTAAATAATTAACTGCCATTATTCATGTCCTTTGTGAGTGATGACTTATTGTGTAGGCCTCTCTCTGCAGCAGCAAACTGGATCCCTGTCTGGCAGCCTCTTGGACTAGATGTTCCCAGGTCAGAAAGGCCAGCTTCCCAGGCAATGGTCCCACGAGTTAGTTAAGTGTAACATTAAAGTAGCTCTAGGGCTAAATGTAAAAGTAACTGATACACTCTATGCTTTTAATTCTGAGTGGTCCTCCATTTTATTCTGTGTAAAAGTTCAGGATTCCTATCGCACTGGACTGAGTATTTTGCAGCACAACATGGGCAAAATGAAAGCAGAAATGCAGAGAATACATTTATCTGGAAATTTGAGGTATTTTGCAGCTCTTTGGGACTTTATACTTGAACATTTTCATTAAAGGAGAACTATGGGGTTAGGGCTTTTCCCCATAGTTCTCCTTAGGGTAACGGGAGGACACAAACTAGCGTCCTCCCGTCACCCTAGGCTCAGTATACCGCGAGCTATAGCTCGCGGTATACTGAGACGCCGCAGTATACCGCAAGCTGCTGCTCGCGGTATACTGAGACGCTGAAGCGGATCCCGACAATTGTGCCGGGATCCGCCCAGCTGCGTGACTGACAGCTGGCTCATCCTATATAGAGGCAGAGCCAGCTGTACTCGCCCCCTCCCCCGTCCGTTCCGCCAGTCAGCGCTGGCAGATCGGAGCGGGGAGGGGGGAATCCAGCCCCTCCCCTGTCACGGCAGAGAGGCGTGACACGATCGAGAGGTGAGCGAACGCCGGTATGTGTTCGCTCACCTCCCGATCTGCTAAGCCGACCTGTGACAGTCTCATTGTCACAGGTTGGCTAGAACTATGAGGTGAGTGAAAAGCACTCACCTCATAGTTCTCCATTAAGGCCGCATTAACATCTCTGCATGGCGGTAATGCATGCTAAAACCTTTGTTATTAATGCATGTTATCATAACATGACATATGTGTGTTGCAGTTATACCATGCGCTCCAATACACATATGCAGTAGCATTAAAGGACTAGTTCACCTTTAGGCATATTTTCTAAAAAGCTCCCATGCATTCCAGCATGCCCAGCAGACTACAAATCACTGTTCCACTTAAAAAAAAATAAACATTGCTCCTTTTGCATGTCATACGTTAGCGCCATGCACGGCCTGACCACAAAAACACATTGGCAAGTGATGCTCCTCCATCCCTGTGAAATGGGGTACGTGCCTGTCCACCGCCAGGACAGAAGGAGCAAGCGCGTCTCTCTTCCCCTGGCAGCAGCGGTGACTTGTTCAAACACTGCACGTGACTTGTTCAAACACTGCACATGTGCACTGTGCTGTTCCCCTCTGTAGCAGGAGCGGCTGAGCTTAGAGGGGAAGAGAGCATGTGCGCAGTGTTTGAATGAGCCACACCAGTCGACATTGGTAGTGGGTAGAGAGCACACTGCACATGCACACACTTTGAATGAGCTCTGGCACCAGTTCAATTTGTCTTGGGAGCACACAGGCACGTCCTGCAGTTTACAGGGAAGGAGGGACTTCCCGGCAATCCTGCCTGGAAACGTCTGTTGTGCTCTGAAAAATGTGCTCCCAAGTTGCTCATTAAGCTTAAAGTGAAGCTGTCAAAGACTGCTGAGTATGAAGGGAAGGCACCTATTGGTACAGACTTTTGGTTGTTAGTGACAGTGTTTTGTTTCTTCAAACAGCATCTTCTAGAGTAGGGGTGTCAAACTTAATTTCATTGCGGGCCGCATGAGTGTTAGGTTTGCCCTCAAAGGGCTGGTTGTATCTGCAAGACTATATAAATATATCTACTCTTGATCACAAAGCAGAAAGTGCAGGGTCTCGGAGGACCAGAGGAGGACTGAGGTCCGCTGCCAGAGTCTGCTCAATGCTGAGACCAGGGGAGGTGGCCATGACCCCTCCCGCCCCTGAATGCATGAAGCAGGTCAGGATGCGATACAGTGCGTTCCAGCAGCTAACTGTGCTGGAACGCACTGTATATGGTGTGAACAAGCCCTAAAGATTACAACTGGCGTCTAACTTTTGAGGGTTTTTCTAGTTGTCAGTAGAGCTGACTTCTACAAAAAAAATCCTACTAAGTCCTGGATTGGACAGGTTGGCTCCTTAATGCCATATTAATTTATCCACCCTTGGCCTAAAGATAATGATAGGTCTGTGTCCTGGCACAGCGGGCCTTAATGTAACAAACAATATATGTACTTTAGTGAATAACCATTCTTTACTGAACAAATACCCATAGGGGCATGCATTGAAATGCATACACACATTTACAGGCAAATGTGCACATTCATTGGTGTTGTGATTCTGTATAGCCAGTCATCTGATTCACACATGTGCCATACTGCATAGCTAGTAAGTTGTAACACATTTTCTTTTTCAGCAATTCAGCTTCTTATGTCACCTCCCTGCTTCCCTCTTGTTCATTGGACAGTTACAGTAATATGCATCATCCTTTCTGTCCAGTTAACAGGGAGGTAATTCAGGCAGCAGCAAAGCTGGACCAGAAAACAACAGAGGGATTTTTCCTGGCTATGTAGTACAGATGTTCCTCACTTACCGACTTAACCTGTTTTGCGACCACTCGCACTTACGACGGAGCGCCGATCGACCTCCGACCTTGCGCGTCAGCATCAGTGCGCCGTGTCGCCGGCGGAAGTGGTGTCCTCCGATCTTCATTGCGGGTCCTGGTAAGTATTTTCATTGCCCGATGTACAGTACACTGTTCGTTACTGTACATCGGCAACGCTATACAGTACTGTACTAATGCAGTACAGTACTGTATAGAGTTCCTCACTTAACGACCAATCCGTTTAACGACCTGGTCGTAGGAACGGAACTCGGTCGTTAAGTGAGGAATACCTGTATGTCAAAGATTGTTAAATTACCAGACTAGCAGTACATATTACAAATTGTTTGGCAGGTAAAACAGTAGACATATGTAATCTAACTGAGGCATTTGAGTGGATATCTCTCCCTTCTTTACTGATTCAGTTAGGCACTGATACTACTAATACTAATAATAGCACTAATAAATAATAGCACGTAAATAATAATAATATTAAAAAAAGACTATATTACTACTTTAGGTGTTAGGCCCCTTTCACACGGGTGGTCTGATAAGGTCCACCTGTCAGTTTTTTCAAGCGGACCCGATCCAATGCTCAATGTTAGTCTATGAGCAGCCGTGTCTAAACGGCTGGATGTCTTTTTAACACCCAGTTACCGCCGACTCCGGCCAGCTCTGGAAAAACAAATGGATCAGAGTTGAGTTTCGCCAGACCTGATTGTTCTGGATTGGGGGTAATCTGATGTATTGAACACATGTCCGTGTACATCCGATTCCCCATAGACCAACACAGATCCAGTCATTTTTGGTTTTTTTCCTCCACCGCAAGATGGAGGAAAAATTTCGACAGACATGGATGTCACAGCAGGTGACATCCAAACCCATCACTATTACTGACCATGTCTCTGCCTGCCACCTGAACTGAGCTCGGCCTGCTTACTGACCACGTCTCTCCCTAAACTGACCTTGGTCTGGAAAGTGACCGCGTCTTTGCCTTCCACCTGAACTGACCTTGGCTGTCAAACTGACCACTTCTCGGCCTGCCACCTGAACTGACCTAGTTGACCACATTTCTTCCTGTTGCCTGTAGTGACCCATCTCCCAGTCATCCTCTGAAGACAGCTGCACTCCTGGAACCACAGGTACTGTTTTGTTTACTTTTTGTCAAGCTTCCTGTACTTCCTGGTCACTGAACATAGCATTTTGTATAATTCCAGTTGTTAGCCAAGTACCAGAAGGTCTGCTTGGCTTGGGGGAATGGGGTCATACCATTCCCCCAAAGTGCTCGATACCAGATACCATGGAGCACTTTAAAAGCTTCATGGTGCTCCATGGTATTTACACTCCTCTCTCTGTGGCTAGGCTGTGAAAAAGTCTCACATGCGTGGTATCTCCATACTCGGGAGGAGTAGCAGAATATGTATTGGGGTGTAATTCTGAGTATACCCATACTGTGTATAAGAAATATCTTATTAACTGACAATTTTGTGTACAAAAAATAAATTTCCATTTTCTTTCTTCATTTTTCAAAAACACTCACAATGCCACTTATTAAATACATTGGGGTGTCTGTTTTCCAAAATGGGGTCATTTTGTGGGCGTTTCTATTGTTCTGGCACTTTAGGGTCTCCAAAAATGTAACATGTAGTCAGGGAATCAGATGATTCATTTATGCCCCTTGAAACCCTCATGGTGCTCCTTGGATGTTTGGCCCCTCTATGCGGCTAGGGTGTGAAAAGGTCTCATGTGTGGTATTCCCATACTCGGAAGCAGTAGCAGAATGTGTTTTGGGGTGTAATTCTGAGTATACCCATACTGTGTATAAGAAATATCTTATTAACTGACAATTTTGTGTGCAAAAAATACATTTCCATTTTCATTTTTCGAAAACTTGAGGCAAAAAAATGAAATCTTCAAAACACTCACAATGCCACTTATTAAATACATTGGGGTGTCTGCTTTCCAAAGCGGGGTCATTTTGTGGGAGTTTCTATTGTCCTGGCACTCGAGGGTCTCCAAAAATGTAACGGGTAGACAGGGGATCAGATGATTAATGCGTAGTGCACTTGGATGTTTGGCCCCTCTATGCGGCTACTCGGTAGGAGTAGCAGAATGTGTTTTTGGGGTATAAATCTAAATATGTCTGTGTTTATCTATAGGAAATATCCTACTAACTGACAACTTTGTGTAAAAAAAATAAAATAAAAATCTAAATTTTTTGATAGCTTGTGCCAAAAAAAGACAACTTTAAAACACCCAGCATGCATCTTACCAAATACCTTTGGGTGTCTGCTTTACAAAATGGGGTCATTTTGTGGGTGTTTCTACTGTCCTGGTATTTTAGGGTCTCAAGAAATGTGATAGGCAGTCAGGGCACCAGAGTTGATACAATTCCAATTATATGGTATATACACCATTGTTCTGTAGACTGTATAACTGTAAGACAATCTAATTAATTTACACTTATTTTTTTTTTTTTTAAACCAAATCGGTATTTTTTTCTTTATATAGTACAGCGTTGCAATGACTGAATAAATGTCAGTCAAAGTACCGCAGCACTGAATACTGAAAAATGGCCTGGGCAGGAAGGGGGTGTAAACACCTGGTTTTTACTACTATCTGTAGATTTACCATCTCTTCCAATGCTGCTGACTACATTTTTCCGGACAGGAAGTGAGGGGGAACTCTCTCAATAATACAGGCCAAAATAAAAATGTTTTTCTTTAGTGCAGTAAAGGGAAGACTAGAACCCCTGCCAGATTTTAGTTTCTATTATTGGACCATTTGCAGAATTCCTCTAATTTCATGTCTGGCAAAATCATGGTCAGCAGGACAGAACATTTCTCTCAAACACCAGCACTGCAAAAACCCACACATGCACAAGGGCATAACATTTTGGACTCTTGAGTGCGTCCCAGATTTTACATACAACAGCAAAAAGTTTCCCAGCACACTCACCAGCCAGCATGCAAAGAAAAACCTGTAACTGCTAAGGTTAAAACGGAGGTTTTAGATACACGTCTTCTGCAGAATATGTGAAAGCGCACTGCCTCGTCAAGGCACCTCTGTGTAGTGCGGATTTTACATCCATTCGCTGACAACAGCATACATCTATTGACTTTAGTGTGAGGCTGCACGCTGCACCTGGGGCTCTCTGGCAGTGTGAATACACCTGCATTTATGGTGTATGGGAGATGGCACACATGTGCAAGGGCCATTAACCTCAGCCTTTCTAGGTGCCTCGAATTTTTTTTCACATTTTTATTTACTAAGAGCAGAAAGAACCCAAAATACATTGTGGTATTGTGTGGCAATCCCACGGTAGAACTGGGGGTTGTAGTCACCCAGGACTCTCAGCCAGAGGGGCTGAGCGGTTCCAGATAGCAAGTTCTTGTACTGGGAAAGAGCTGATTTTGCGGTACTTCGTAGGTTTTGTGGATTTGGCGTGGGTTCCTGGAACTGGAAGATTTCTAAAAGAATTGGGAGGGATGAGATCTCCATTCCTGGGTCCTTTTGTTTTGTAGTGGCCAGAACCTAATTGCACACCTGTGCACAGCTCTTTTGGAAAGGGTGCTGGCTAATGTTCTGGGCTCCTGGTGGGAAGACACAGGTTGTGTTCAGGAGTCAGGAGGACTCAACCCAGAAGTCAGGGGAGCCAGATGGCTGTGTTTGCTGGAGGCACATGAAAGACAGCTGAGGAGGCTTAGAGAGCCAGTTACACATGGAGTATGTGCGACAATCTTGAGTCGGTGAGACATTGTCTATTACTGAAATACAAGCAAACCTTATGATGTTACTGAAGAAAGTAATTGTGTTGAGTGGCTTCAAGATTGGTCTTTGAGCACACCATTTGTGCTAAATTCATGTTAACATGAAATGTTTTTCTATAATATAACAATATAACAACATTTTTGTCAGGCAATAAACAAAGGGTTCTTGTTTTGTAGCACAGAATACAAATGGTATATGTTGCTTTATGAACTTTTTGCTGCGAATAGAAGTGCAAAGAGATGAGGTTCAGAATCTGTCTTCTATACAAATTCCTAAGTAGAGTGTTACTTTTGTGATCCTGATCAGTCCAGGTGGAAAGTGAACATATGCCCAGACTATACACGCTAAAGTATTTCCATATTTTAAACAAGCAGTAAAAGAACCTTAAACCAATCCCTCATTCATATCTGAATCTACAAACATTGTGGAGATATTTATTTTCTAAAGCAGTGAAATCTAAGCTTTTTTAAGAGGGGACCGATCCTGGCAGGCTCCTTCTAATGTAAACACACAGCAGGTGTAGCTGAACTGTTAGAACCTGACTATGAAACCTGACTTTAGAGTCTTTTGTTTTAAACTTTGAGGATGTTTTGAAAATGAATAACTTCACATTACAAGCAGCCATAGAGGTTAGGGAGCTCTTTTATTGTTTGTTAAGAATATGTAAATATTTTTTATGTCGTAGTCTGGTCACAAGTGCACTTTATGGGCCGGTTCACACCATCTCCAGTTAGTGGCCGGAACGCACTGGATCGCATAGTGGAAGCCTCCCTGAGTTTTGGGGTGATCGGCCGCACCAGAACGTGTGGCACAGTAATGCCTGCCGTCCGGTGCGATCACAAAAAATTGTGCGTGGACTATTTTGCGATTGGAACGCAGCTGATCACAAACACCTGGGCATACCCACCGCAGAAATAGGCTGCTCTAGTAGTGTACGGCCCTCTGTAGCCATGTGAATTAAGACTTAGAAAGCATTGGATAGCAATAAAAACCTGAAACATTTTTAACCAGAAACATTTTTGCTTTACTTACATGGCAAACAATTGAATGCCCAACTCTACAGCAACAAGTTTAAAAGATAAGTATGTGAAATGTAAGTAAAAGCTGATAGTTGCAAGCACCCCAGCAGTGTAATATGGTTTGTCCCAGCTCCTGTAACACTTTTCCTGAACAGCTTGGCCTGCATGTAAATGTGGAGAGAAAATAAAAAAAAAAAAAAAGCATATACCCCATATACTAAATATTATCATTACTAGAATCTAAGTGTAGTTATCAATGATAAACACGTACAGTTTACCAGAATACCGTTTTTTCCATGTAGCGGTCCTTTTAAAATGTTATTGTTGGAACAATCATCATACCAGGTGAACAGCAGTTTAATGTAAGCAGAGCTTTACTTATGTTTAACCATGTGACACAAGTGACTTGTGACATCATAAAGAAATATACAGCTGCACATAGGAACCGAGCTGGTGAAGTGTGCGTTAGCAACCCACTGAGAACAATACTAATTTGATTACTGCAATAATGCTCATATAAACATTAACCAGAACATTATTATTGTACATGTGAAGTTAACATCCCTTGTTGGTTGTTCCCTATTCTACAATCCCATAACAAGAAATAGGTCAAGCTTATCTTCATGGATAATCTCATATTGATTTTTTGCTGCCTTCTTTAAAAAAAAATATATATATATACTTCTCCTTTTTTAAAAGTTCAAGTAACTGCAAACAACTGGAAACTGTAATGTCACGTCTGTCATTGAATCTCTGTTCAGTACAATTTAGAGAAATAAAGGACAATAAAGATCACAGGAAAATGATGTTTTAGCCAACGGAGGTTACAAATTTCCCTGTCGGAAATTCCCATAATTATAATTCTGTGCGGTAAGGCAAGATCCTGCATCAAAGCCAACAAGGAGTTTTAAAGTAAAGCTCACCAAATATTCTTTCTCATACAACCTGTTAAAGAGAAACTAAACTCAGGAGTTCAATCTTAAAAATACATTCAAGTACCTTTTAACTATTAACAAAAATGTATCTTATTTTTGCATCACTCAGCTGTAGATCCTCAAATCATTTCTGAATTCATGCTGACACTGTCCTTCCTTCTGGGAGGTGGCTACTTTTGTTCCCCATGGTCTCTGTGTTTGTAGTAAAGTAGTCACCGCTCCAAGCTTACTCCCGTGATGGACTACAATCCAAGGACTAAAGCTGGTGCCCAATCTACTTGTCCCCCATGACAATCTACATGTCGTGATAAAAAAATAGTTTTAACCAAAACCATATTTAACCATTAAGTGCTTTTCATTGGTCAGTGTGGTCAGGTGACTGAGCTGACCAACGAGTGCTCGCAATTTGCAAGCGAAATTCAAAATCCATAGTGCAGGGCTGCACAGGACGGCAGTAATGGGTACAGATAGTACACCCACACAGGCGGAGGGGAAGGACCATTCACCAAAAGGGAAAGTATGGGGGGGGGGCACATTACTTAGGAACATGAGCTTACCCTTTAATGCAATTTGTGCGTGTTAGAGAGCGCTGCTGCCCAGCTACCACAATATGGCACACAGTGGAATGGGGGCATGCACACACACACTATGCCCTTTTTATTCGCATGCAGATGGCGGGGTTGGTTTTTACTTTTTTTACTTAACTTAATTGCTATTCCACAGGGGCTTACAAGCCCTTATGTGACCGCATTTGGAGGTGACAGATTCTCTTTATGGAGCCTGCCCTCCAATACAGCATGTACAGCGCTTCTGTCTCACTGATCGCACAGCAGATCGGAGAAGGGACGTTCTCAGGTCTGCTCGCCGCAGAAGTCCATCCTGAAGTCATTTGCCATGGTCCCCTGTTCCCCAGAAGAGCAGGCAACACAGAAAACCACGTTGGAAAGGGGGTGACAAACAGGCTGCTACAAGTGATCTGGGGGGCTGTACAGTCCCCCAGATCACTTGTACGAAACGGAAGGCGGCTTCCCTGCTCTACAATTAGCCCTGCTTGCCCGCAGCAGGACTAAATATAGAAAAAACACCTGTCCGGAACTGCATGTCGCAAGTGTCGGGCGATAGGAATCGCACATCCCTGCATGGTCTAAAAGGTAAACTTTATGGCAGAATTGTGCATCCAACACTTGCATTTATGCTACCCAAGTCTAATTACATTGACTCGAGTCTGCGGTGCATTTGTTCAGACTTGTATGTAGTGTAGTTAGCCACTGCATGTGGAATCCTAAAGACTTTACGAATGCTGTGCACCCTCAGTCTTGAAGCCCTTGTAACTAAAATATTCTGATGTACATAACTGTGTTGTCCATGTGGTGGCAGCAAAAGATTAAGTGATAATGTTCACAGCATTTCTTACACTTGAGAATAGTATGTTTTATTTTTAAATTAATGTTAATCGGGACACTTGCGGTAGAGGAATTTGCATTCAGCAAAACAGTTCATTGTAAAGGAAAATCTAAGTTTTGTTAACAAATGTTTTAAAATTCTATGGGGAGGGTTTATTTATCAAAACTGAAACGGACAGAATCTGGAGCAGTTTCTTCAGTTTTTTCAGTTCAGTTTTGAAAATAAAAGCGAGAAGCTGATTGGTTGCCATGGGCAACTGCTCCAGTTTCTGTCTGCTCCAGTTTTGATAAACTCCACTTTGGGTGGAATTTATCAAAACATAAAAAATAAAAAGACATTCGTTGGGACACATTCCTGTGATGTGCTGGTGACCTCTTGTTTCTCTTCATTTTTCCATGACTGCACAATTAATCTTAAAACACCAGAACGCAACCTGATATCGCACCCTAGCGCTTATAGGTGTACTGCACCATTCTCAATTCAAATATGTGATGCACCACCAAATGAATTACTTTCATAAGGAAGACAAGCTAGTAAATCAGGCTGCGTTTCATACCTATGTACATAGACATAGGTATGGAATAATAAGGAACTATTCAGGGTTGTAATGTTGCCTGTTATAACAGACATGCTGACCCAGTGAAAAAAATAGTACTTCCGGGTTTATTCTATAGCATTGCCTTCCTCATTGATGCTGAAATCCAAGTAGCAAGTGTTGTCACTTGCTTTCCTCCTCTGGAAACTTGTACCTAAATCAGGGCTGGACAAATCCCAGGAGCTAGGTAGCCAATGTAACCTAAAAATTGCAGCTGGCATCTAACATTTGAAGTTTTCTCTAGTAGTTGTCAATGGAGATGGCTCCTAAAATTCCTGCTGGCTCCAGGATTAGACAGACTGGTTCTTGAATTCCATATTCATTTGTCCATCCCTAACCTAAGCTGGCAGGGTTATTCACAAAAGGGTGAAGAGTTTGGAGAAGGCAGGAGAAGTGAACAATCTAGACCAAAATAGCTGATTTGGAAAAATTCTCCAATTCAGCTCACTTTCCAGTTCAGCTATGTTGTCCTAGATTGTTCACTTCTCCTGCCTTCTCCAAACTCTTCACCCTTTTGTGAAAAACCCTGGAGTTTTAAGCAGACTTCCATGAGATGCAACTCCAGCCAAATTTTCTTCATTTTGGATAACGGCTAGCACCTCTGTCAACTTCCTTCTGCTGCTTGTGGAGATTTTGTATCACTTCCTGCCCCAGTGACCATTGTCACTCTAACTAGATGTGTGTAGAATCTGCAGAATGAGAACAGTTCAATACCTGACAGAGTTTTCAGCCCTTCTCCATTTTGTTACAAAATGTATTATTATTATTGTTGGAGAGATTTCCTCATAATTCCTGTCCTGATGACTGTGGTCCAAGGGTCAGGAAGTGAGGGAAATCTTTCTTAAGAGTTAAAATGATAGCAATGAAAACCTTTCCATAAGTTAAAAAGTTGCGGAGTTGTGTTTCTAGGCACGTTTAAATGTGAGCCCCAAAATAGGCAAACTGTTTTACATGACACGCTTTGTGTTTATTAAACTGTTATGAAGACACTGCCTACATTTTTTTTTTGGACTGAATTATTTTAGAAATTAACCCTCCCAAGTTTGTGTTCATATGTCCAGAGGCCTTAGGAATGCTAAACATTTTTAAACAGTTTCACTTTCTTATATACATGTTTAAGTTGACGTTTAGCTGTGGTTTGAACAAGCTTTGTTAACTTCTTCTCTGCGTAACATAAAGATGTGAATAACTATTCTCTTCAGTGTTCAAAATACTGGAATTTCCCATCATGTTTGCAGCTATTGAAGTGTTATCTACTAAAGAGGGCAAGTGAATGTAGATAAACAATGTTCATGGTACACAGCCTTGGTAATTTCACACAAGACATCCTTATTGCATTTGTGTAAACAGTCCTGGATCTCTTGAAGCTATCCACACTTCTAATGATACAAGGAGTGTGACTTGAAGACCATCTCCATGGCAGGCTTTAATTTCCCCACTGCAAAATCATATTAGGATATTTTGTATATTACTCTACCCCAGGGCTCAAAATTTCAAGTGCTGAGCTACTAGCCAGGCCTTAAAAGTTACCACCAGTTGCCCCACCTAACCCCTACCCTGCCCCGGACTTAACTCCGCCAGGTCAGTGGTGTGGCGCAGAGTACAGAGATCAGTAACAACATAGAGTCCAGCGGTGTAATGTACAGTACAGAGGTCAGTAATGTAACTCGGAGTGCAGAGGTCAGCAGTTTTAAGGTGGCCATCCACCTTACAACCATCGCACGACTTTCGTTGTGCGATGGTTGTAAGGTAATTCAAATTTCGTACGATCTGTCCATTTTGGACAGGTAGATCATACTTGTGATCATTGCAGGTCCTCCCCGCTGAGCGCATAGTGAAAGAGTAGCAGAAGACTGAAGAGGTCATTGTTCTGCTCTCTTTAGTTGTCTACATGTTAGTTGCTGTCGTATTTGCATGCAGTACAACAGATTGGCTCAAAGTGTTGCCCCTTCCTCTTTGGTTGTAGTGCTTCCATATAGAGGATTGCAAGAAGTTGATATCAAGTAGGAGCCCTGGGTCTATGTCAGTCAGTGTTAAATGGTTCATTAGACCTGGGCACTACATCTAGGGAGGAATGGGTAGAATTAAACAAGCTTTCCTTCCTCCTACCAGAAAGCACTGAGTATATCTGAGGCTCCCACAGACAAGTGGAAAGGTGAGTATCAGTGGCCATGGTCCAGGAGTGGGATGAGCTTTCACCCAAACTTTTCACTTTGCCCTGACTGGGCTAGTGACATATGCTCTTTAAAGGAGAACTATGAGGTGAGTGCTTTTCACTCACCTCATAGTTTAGCCGACCTG
Source organism: Nanorana parkeri (assembly GCF_000935625.1). Classification (NCBI taxonomy): domain Eukaryota; kingdom Metazoa; phylum Chordata; class Amphibia; order Anura; family Dicroglossidae; genus Nanorana; species Nanorana parkeri. The sequence goes on from NW_017307742.1 coordinate 335,302, forward strand.
TGACAATGAGACTGTCACAGGTCGGCTCAGTAGATCGGGAAGTGAGCGCACACATACCGGCGTTCACTAACTTCTCGATCCTGTCACGGCTCTCTGCCGTGGCAGGGGAGTGGCTGGATTCCCCCCTCCCCGTCCGATCCTCCAGCGCTGACTGGCGGAACGGACGGGGAAGGGGGCGGGTACAGCTGGCCCGGCCTCTAGATAGGCAGAGCCAGCTGTCACTCATGCAGCTGGGAGGATCCAGACATAATTGTCGGGATCCGCTTCAGCTGCGGCGTCTCAGTATACAGCGAGCTGTAGCTCGCGGTACACTGCGGCGTCTCAGTATACAGCGAGCTCTTTATAGCAATGGCTTATCCCTGGTTGGAGGCCCAATACCAGGTTTCAGTCAGACAAGCTGTACCTTAAAGCATGCAGATATGCTGTGCTGTCTTATAGGTAACTTATAGTGCTCTAGAAATTCTTTCACATGCATCAAGTCTTTGTAAAACAAAGATTGTATATATAGTAAAAATGGATATAAGACAAGAGTTTTTGTCCATAACCATTATAGTTTCCCTATATAATGATAATATTGTTTTACAGTCAGCTACGTGCTTTTTACTGCTTTGTGACGTAAAAATCTAGCAAAATGTTACGTTTCTGTAAAGCTCAGATGTTGACGGTGTACACATTTTAAAAATGTGCACTAATATACATAAAGCTTGAACCTGCTAGTGCTGGTAAACGGTACTAAACATGCAGAGTGTAAGCCTGGAGATTCATGCAGACTTTGAACATAAGATTAGACATTGTTATAATCTGTGAATAAATGAATTGGGAAGTTCTTATTGGTTGTCTCCTAGATGGTTACAATTTATGCGAAATCTTTGGCAGCAATGTACCTTTTTTTTTTTTTTTAAACATTTGTTTGACTCTCCTTTCTCTCGCTTAGTTGTAGCATAGAATGAAACAAATTCTATTCTAAAAGATGTGGATGCTTTTAATCAAAGATCAGAATTTTTCATAAAATTGGGAAGTACATGTAAAAATGGAACAATAATGCATAGAAATCGTAAATCAATATGTACATTTTGAAAAAATACTTAGATTTTCAGTAAGACTCATTATACTAAAATCTGAATTTGCACAGTGCTGTATTCATTTAGTGCTTGAATTTAAATGCTGATTTAAAAAAAAAAATGTTTTCGGTTTGCAGTTAGATGTGTACATGAATAGAACTGTTTAGCATCTTTAAAGTGACAATAGATATATAGGAGCTGTTATTGCAGACTTATGTTAGGACTGTCATCATGCTGCCTGAAACAAACTATTTCCTAGAAATCATGCCTTAAGAGGTTTATAACTTCTAAAGACTGAAATACTACATGTAGGGCAAGCTGGCCTTAAAAGTATACATTATTTATTAATAAAATGGGTTGACAAATGATAACGCAAAACAGTTTTGGGGGGCTCAAAGAGCTTTCCCTTCTTCAGGGCTACAAAAACAGATATACACATATACATTCCTATACTAGCTCATTAACACATTGATACAACGAATCTAACTCGTAAACTCATAAAACATAATCACATATATGGAGATGAACCTAGATTGTGTTTGCTTTATGTAGGTCAAGCTGATCGCATAATGTACAAGTTTGTTTTTGGTTTAAAAGATTTCTGCTCATTTGTGGAAATCCCTTGGAAACCTATAAATCCACTTGCATGACTGGCATGCGCTAAAGCGGTGGTCTTCATACTGCGGACCTAGGGCCAGATACAAACAATGGAATGATGAGGCAATATTCCTTCCACTGACACCAATAATGTGGCACAATGCCTCCCACTAATACACAGGATGGGAAACTATTCCTTTTACTTACACCAATCATGGAGCAGTAGTCCTTCCACTGACACCAACGATGGGTCACGATTCCTCCCACTGACGCTAATGATGGAGCACTGTTCCCCCCCCCCCCACTAAGGCCAAACATGGGGCCCTTTTCATCCCCCTCCC
>NW_017307742.1:337448-347670 GCF_000935625.1 Nanorana parkeri
AGCTTCTTCCCCCCCCCCCACTAAGGCCAACAATGGGGCACTATTCATACCACTGACATACCTCATCCCTACTGATACCAAAGATAGGGCATTATTCCTCCTTCCACTAACCACAGGTACTTAGTAATTTTTTACTTCCACTGCTTACCAACCCCAGGGCATTGTTTTCTTCACCTGATAGTGGGGCATTTTTTATACTCCTACTGGCCAAAGGTCGGCCCCGCCCTAAGGTGGCTTCTCGGCCAACCAGCATCGAGCCAAATTCCTGGCTCCATGTTCCCTCGCGGCACTACTGATCAGAGGAAATCTTCCTCTGACCGAAAGTTCCGGTATTAGGGAAGGTACGAGTACCCGCCCAAATACTCGGTATCAGAACCGATGCCGATACTAGTATCGGTGCATACCTAGTTACCGTGTTTTCCCGAAAATAAGACCTACCCCGAAAATAAGACCTAGCGCTATCTTCAGAGATTTCTGTAATATAAGACCTACCCCGAAAATAAGGCCTAGTTCGGCTTTTGCCTCGGCTTTTACGGTACATAGAAAGCTGCCGCTGTAAACTAGATTTCCCAGCAGGCAGCAGCACAGCGCGGCATGGCCAGTGGGGTCGGAGTGAGGTCAGGGGAGGTGAGTGAACTTCTGACTGGTCGTGCAACGAGGTGGCTCCCTGGACATATGATACAGTAGATTCCATATCTCTGCTCTGTGTGACACCTGTGTGCCTCAGCCTCCACAGCATATTTTATCTCTATTAAAAATTTAAATTATGGTAGAAAAAAAGTATGTTGAGGGGATGCTCAATGGGGCAAAAAAATAAATAAGACATCCCCCGAAAATAAGACCTAGTGTGTTTTTATTTTGGGGGAAAAAAAATATAAGGGTTATTTCAAAATCTCATTGTTTACAAGAAGAGATGCATTATTTCAGAAAACTAAGCTATAATGGGTCACTTTTGTTTTGAGTTGCTTTCTACAAGTTTATAAGTCTATAGTCCTTTTTTTTTTTTTTATCCAATGCTTGTTTTACGAATAAATATTTAATACATGACAACACATATAAACAGCAGATGGCGCTTGATTTCAGGCTCCGTTTGTCTGATTGAAACGTCTGATCAGTAATGAGCCACTGCTGTAGTGATTCATTGAGTTCTGGAATCGATAGGATTATTTTAGTGCAGGTAACAGTGATTCTCGTTTAAAAAGGAGACTAGAGCTCCACCTGCACGCTGGATAGATGACTACATAAAATTAAAATGCAACATTTTATATTTACCTCCCCAAACAAAAGAGAAAATATATTTAGGTTCATTATTTTTAGAAAGAGAGAAAATATGTGCTAAAGCGCTATACAGTACATTCCCTTTAACCACAACTTTGGACTGCTCCATGTAGTAACATGGAGCGATTTCCCATCTCTGCCTATTGTCACTCTGTAATGGCTGTCCAGTGGCGGGTCCTCTCAGGCTCAAGAAAACTGCAGTGGTGGGATGTCCCAATTAGAGATGTAAAATTTCTGGAAATGTTGAAGCCACGAGAAAAAAACGTTTTTTCCGGGGGGAAAATTGACATTTTTGGAAACATTTAAAAGAAAATTCAGTTTGGAGTATTTTTTACAAATTGAAAGTAATTTTGTTACACTAGGAAATTGAAATGCAGTGTATATAAAATAATTATGCTCGAAGTCAAAGTACAGCTTATTAAGTAAATAAACTAAACTTGCTTTTTAAAATTGTATTTTTTTTATTGCAAATGGAATAACAAGGACTGTATAAGTTAACATTTCAACTATACATGAGAACTGGTAACCACTCCCTTTCCCTCAAAAGCAACAAAACAAGCAAGGACATATTTGCAAATTGCAGCTTTGCTCTCAGTGGAAGTTGCACCGTGGAAATGTTTCCAAACTCTAGATCTTGGTCTCACCATTTTACTGAGAGGAGGGGGGGGGGGGAAACTATTTACTGGCCAGGCTGTAGGTAAACATTATACTGTGATGGTGTAGAACATTATTAGGAATCATTTAAAGGTTATAAAGATAAACTAATTTGTCAGACAAATGTACCCTCTTACCTGTCAATTAAAGTCTGAGAGGACAGAAACTATCATACCAACAATCGCCCAACTGTAGGAAGTACAAGATAGAGCCCACAAGCTAACTAAACTGGAGCCTTTCCTCTGCAGTGCCCCTAGTGACAGAAATGCATATTTCCTTTTGAGTTTGAGAACTGCAATGAGAAATACAGTGTTACTTGAATTGTATTCCAGGATTTGCTTGTCTTCAGCTGAGAGAATGTGCAATAATTTAAGACTTTACATAAAATCTCAGAAATCTTTAATTAAGGTCTTCATGTTATATAGTTTGAATACCATGTCAAATATATATTTATCATTGTGAAAGAACATATTCCACACTCCTTCTTTTTTTTTTTTTTTTAAATTTACATTTTTCCGGAACAGCTATTCCCAGCCTTAGTCCCAATAAGGGACTCTGGAGGGCTTTAAAATAACTTGTTAAATGGCAGGAGCTTATTAAGGTGGGTGGGAAGTAATTATAGATATTGCCCAGGGGTGGGCTTTAAGGCGCTCATGATTTGATACCCTGAAGGTAATTAGAGTATGCCTGCTCATCCAGCTGAACACTAATGTCTGTGGGCAGATCAGGCATGCATTGGTGATAGGGATGCACCGATATATCGACTGCCGTAACATATCAGCCAAAAATGGCACTTTTGTCAAAATGCTGAAAGTGCCATTTGTGGCCGAAATTGCGGTGCATCCGTGGTTTCTCTCCTCCCCACTGGGCGCTGCTCTGTGTCCTGGCGGGGAGGAGAAGTACTGTCACAGGAGGCCGAGTGGTGCGGGAGGAGGAGAGCACTGTGAGTGTCCGGCGTGTCTCCTCCCTGCACCGCTCAGCCTCCTGTCACAGATCAGGAGAGCGGCGGCGTGAGTAGAGACGGCCATTGCTGTAACAGGAGGCTGAGCTCTCCTCCCGCACTGCCCAGCCTCCTGTGACAGCGTATCAGGATGGAGAGCAGTGGTGTGGGCGGAGACAGCTTTCATTGCTGTCACAAGAGACTGAGCACTCCTTCCGCATCGCACCGCCTCCTGCGGCAGCGTGTCAGGATGGAGAGCGGGTACAAACACTCAGCGAGCAGTGATCGCTGAGTGTTTGTAAATAATTGGGGACATAGTATGGTTACTGTATCCTCAATTATGAATGAATGGGAGTGATTTACATCACCTCCTGTTCATTTATGATTGTGGACATGGTAAACATACTATCTCCACAAGTTATGAATGAACAGGAACACTCATAGAGGATTCCTGTTCATTTATAACAGGGGCTGCAGAAAAAGAGATTGGAGGACTCGGTGTTCTCAATCCCTTTTTATATTTTAAAAGGGAAATATCAGGGGACTGTTTAGACCCCTAATATTTCCCCAAAGCCCCTAAAAGTAAATTAAAAAATAAAAACATTTCATAAAAATGAATAAATCAAAATAAAATATAAAACATTAAAAAGTTTATTAACAAAATATGTTACAAAATTAAATAAACATTTTTGGTTTCGGGCTGACTTATTTTTTTTTCATTTTGGTTTTGTTTCGGTTTTGACATTTTCATTTAGGTGCACCTCTAATTGGTAAGCTTTGCTTACTATTAATCACAGCGTAGTCAGGACTTTTGTGACAACAAAGTAGATGTATTCTGAAGCTTCTGGTGCCAGGATTTCTACATTCCACCAACATTGTTCCATTCTATAGTTTTGTTTTATCAGTACTTGTTTCAGTACAGTCTGACACATGCAAGTATTTCAAACAAGCTAAGCATTTAAAAGTATTTTCCTACTTTGCAGGATAAACTAGATCAAACGTAACTAATTAGAGATCCGTTTTCGAAGAGTGCGAATGCTAGAGAACAAAGTCCACATTTGTTCTGATGACTAAAGCAGAGTAAAAAATCCCAGCAATGAAAAATATACCAGTAGTATACTAAACAAGCAGACTCTTGCTCAACACTGGTTGATTGCCTTTTAGGGTGGCCATAGACAGGGAGATAGTCATTGCATATACATTTATTAAAAAGAAATCTTACAACGGTTGTACACAATATTTGGTAGAATATAGCAGGTTGAACCTTTAAAAATAAAAGTGTACATTTTTTTTTTTAATTTCCCGCTTGCCACGTTTCCAACAACTCCATTACCAAACTAATTAGGGGTATGGAGGACCAGAGCTACGAGACAAGGCTACTAAATTTAAACATGTTCACATTGGAGGTGAGGAGACTAAGGGGGGATATGATTTCCATGTACAAAATGTTCAATGGTGGTAACAACATTAGCGATAAACTGTTTAAAATTAACTCCATTACAAAAACTAGAGGCCATCACCTAAGATTGGTGGGGAAAAAATTCCAGCACACGGGGCGAAGGGGGTTCTTCACAGTAAGATCAGTTAGGGTCTGGAACTCACTGCCACAGGCGGTGATTTCAGCAAAGAATGTGGAATTGTTCAAGAAACTTTTGGACGATTTCTTAAGGGATCGTAATATACAGGGGTACAGGTACTTCTAGAATAAGATCCCAATAGGTTGGACTTGATGGACTAATGTCTTTATTCAACCTCAAATACTCTGTAACTATGTAAATATTTTTCTCTGTTTTCTTCTACACTGCTCATCTTTTATTATGCAGTTGCTCTACCCTGTGTTGGTGTCACGATTCATACCTACCTTACTCGTCATTGTTTGTGACTGTAAAACTCAATAAAAGACATGTTAAAGAAAAAAAAAACATAAGCTATATCAGTGAGTACCTAAAATACTGTAGAATTATTTACAAAGAACAGAGTTTCATCAGTTTCTGTACCAGTGGAGATTGGCCACTATTGGTCCTTCTACAGTTATAGAAATGCACACTCTCACTCTAATGCGGTCTGAGGTCATAGTAGATAATTAATCTACAGTTATGTTTTGCGAATGCCATGTAGCATAGGAGACGTGCCTGGACCTTGGAGGGGTAAATTCAGCAGCAGAAAAATAACTGCATTGCATTACATATGACTATTTGATTTTTTCTCTCGATTGCCTTCTTCGCTTTCATTTGATGGAATGTGCAATTCAGTCATAGTTTTGCATACAAAATACTGCCTAAATGCACAGACTGGTGGTGTTTGCATAGTAAAAACAACTGAACAGAGTTTGTTACAAAAAAGGTGGACTCTGTTATTATTCATGTCCCCCCATTCATACAGCTCTCATTTAAATCTGAAAAAAAATCCTCTTTCAGACACACTCTGTCTCTGAATAAAAATTTGTATACATATACATAGCGGGAATGGAGTCCCTGTTTTCTTTGTAATATCCCCTTCGCACACCGTAACCCAGAATCCAACAACTGGTGGGTGGCGCCACAGTATACAATCTAGAAGATATGTTGTCTGCACACCGTTCTGCTTCATTCGGAATGTCATCTTTATTAATATTCCTTTAGCATGACATGTGAATGCAACGTTGCGGAGCCTAACAGGACCCCTTTTGTCAGGGAAAGTGTCCTACACTTTGGACACTTTACCTGACAAAGGGGTCCTGTGAGTCTGCAAAAAGTTGCATTCACATGTCATGCTAAAGGAATCCGAAAAAGATGACATTCCGAAGCAGAAAGATGTGCGGACAACATATCTTCTAGATGAGCCACTGTTTTGACTCACTTGTGTGCGTAACTAGCAACTTGATCTATTGAGCTGTGTAAACGGTAGGCTGTTTTCAACATAGGAGCTAAGGAGACCCTGCAAACAACATAAAAAGGAGCTGAGAGCTCCACCTGCTGGCTGCATATGACATTCCATAATATTCATATGAAATGCCTTATATTAAAAAATAAATACATGATATACTATATATACTGTATATTATGGTAAAAATTTTAGTCCTTACCATAATAAAGAAATATAAAATAAATATACAAAATCACTGTACACTTATTCATGCAAGTGTAAAATTAAGCTGTTTTGGAAAAGAAAATTCAGTGAATACATGTTGGACCATGCGTTAGAGTTGTTTGCAGTAGATGCATAGTTAAGAAATAGTATGAGTGCAGAAAGTAAGAAGGCAGTTTTGTAAATATAAATACACAACGTTTATAATGTGTGTAAAAATAGAAAATACAGTTATATTCAGCACTCCCTGTGGTGCCAAGCAGGGCATATTGTGCACACTTTCCGGTATTATTGTTCTCATTTATTTTTAGCCTGCTAGAGAATTTGGCAGCACAATATAAAGGAGCAAATTCTACAACAATAGAGTATGACACCTGCTAACTCTCTAGTTAAAGATGTTTAAAGAGGTTCAGATTTCATTTTGAAGTTGCATTATGGAATTATGGACCTGTTTGGTAATGTAGTACAAAGGAAGCCATGTCAACCAAAATGTAGCTTTCAGCTACTGCTTCTTGTGCAATTTTATGAAAGCAGCCCTACATTTAGGCAAGTTTCAGACAAGTCAGTCTCCAACCATTGTACAGTGTCTCTGTGGAACAGTTCTCCCCCATTCATAGAGCTTGCCCTCTGAGAACACCATTAATGTAATACTGTAATCAGAAGCAGTGATGGGCAGAATATGCCTAGTGCCTTTTAGACTGTAAGCCCTCGGGGGCATGGCCCTCCTTACCATCTTGTCTTGATTTGTATTGTGATTGTAATGTCTTCCCTATATTGTAAAGCGCTGCGCAAACTGTTGGCGCTATATAAATCCTGTATAATAATAATATAATAATAATAGTGCACTCTAGAAGAACAGAGTGTGCCTAGGTATTGTCACATACTGTATGTGGAAGTGCTTTGCTTCTAATCAGGAATGATATGCTACAGATACACTTTTTTACTAATCTGCTTTGTAACATTAAAGTGTGATAATGAATTCCTGTTGGACAGCCACATTTTAGATGGTAAGTATAGGTCTATTATAAGTGAATTTCTGTTCCTTTTCACCTATCACTTAGGCTGGGTTCACACCTAGGCGTACGGAATATGCGCGTTTGCCGTGTGCGTTTTACCATGATTTGCGGTAAAAGAAGCGAGCGACAAACACGCGTTTCCGAGGGCTATTCGGCTGTATCCTAATGGATACGCACGGCAAATACGCTCCAAAGAAGCTCCTGTACTTCTTTGGGTGTAGGTCGTTTTTGCAGCACTGTAAAACGCCCAGGTGGGAACCATGCCCATAGGCAATCATTGGTTTTCACATGTTGAGCGTTTTACAGCGCGTAGGAACGCACTGTAAAACGCCCAGGTGTGAACCAGGCCTTAGAAAAGACCTTGTAGAACCCAGTGATATCCATAAAAGAAAGCGATAAACATTTGTGAAAACTACAAAATGATTGCTTCCACAAAGATACTCGACCATAAAACAGCAAATTTCACCGTAACATGGCAATTCCTTAGCTGCGGAAGTTTATTGGTGTCAAAATTTAAAGGTTTGTTTGGGAAAAGGGGCTAAATAGAGAAGTGCAGAACATCATAGTACATAGTAGGCAATCACAGTTGGTGGCAGACAAAATGTACAGAGGCTAGGGATTTAAGGCATAATCCTGCTTTAAATGGATCATTTTGATACAAAAATACACTAAAATCCTTATCAAAGCACACAGAAGAAACATAACTTACAAAATTCTGTTGTGAGGTAATAAATATTTGTAAATTTTAAATTGCACCTTTTTTGCGAACCAGTGAAAATTTAAAGGTACGCAAAACTGTAAATAAGCAACCTAAACTAAAAATCTGGAGTTTGGCTTTACACCTATGCGGCAGAGCGGTGTGGGGGCGGAGACAGCGCTGTAACAGGAGGCTGGGCTCTCCTCTCGCACCGCTGTGACAGTGTGTGTCAGAGAGGAGAGCAGGCTACATAAACTCAGCGATCAGTGATCGCTGAGTGTTTGTAGATAATTGAGGATATGGTATGGTTAATATATCCTCAATTATGAATGAATGGGAGTGATCTACATCACCTCCTGTTCATTCATAATTGTGGTTAAAGTAAACATACTATGTCCAAGTTATGAATGAACAGGAACACACATAGAGGATTCCTGTTCATTGATAACAGGGGACACAGAAAAAGAGATTGAGGACTGTGTTCTCAATCTCTTTTTCTATTTTAAAAGGGAAATATCAGGGGTCTGTGTGGACCCCTGATATTTCCCCGGAGCCCATAAAGTAAAATATTTAATAAAAAATAAATATGAAAAAATGTAAAAGTTTATTAAAAATAAAAACATTTTCGGTATCGGTTTCGGCCTGACAATTTTTTCTATTTCGGTTTCGTTTCGGTTTTTTAATTTCTATTTCGGTGATCCTTGTTCATTCACAAACGGAATAGATAGTAACCATGTGACTCATGTTAACTATCTGTTTTCTTATGAATGAACACAGTAATTCTGAGCACTCTTGTGTTCATTCGTTAGATGAACCCTGCTGTCATCCTTGTCTGAACTGGCCGGTCCTCTCTTCTCCCCCTGCTGGCTCTCAATGACAGTGGGCACACACACAGGGGAGGATGAGGCCCCTGCTTGCTATTTTGAAGCACCCAGTCATCCTCATGTGACCACAACCACTGGCAGCCGGTGAGGAAGGGGAGGGGACCAGCGGGAAGGGACATATATACACACTGTATCTCACAGAAGTGAGTACACCCCTTAAATTTTTTTTTTAATATTTTATTATATTATTTCTTGTGAGGACACAGAAGAAATTACACTTTGCTACAATGTAAAGTAGTGAGTGTACAGCCTGTATATCAGTGTACATTTGCTGTCCCTTCAAAATAAATCAACACACAGCCATTAAAGGAGAACTATGAGGTGAGTGCTTTTCACTCACCTCATAGTTCTAGCTGACCTGTGACATATCGCTGCAAACGTCGGAGTGAGAGCAATACTTCTAGGGCCATCAGTCACATTTAACACTAAACTGATGAGCAGTAAAAGCTTCTAAAGCTTTGTCTATGGGAAATGTGGGGTATCGTAGTTTTTTGCGTTTCACGGGTGATTTTAAGGCTTGACATGTTTGGTATTAATTTACCCAACGTGACCCCGTCTTTTATATTTTACCAAATAATCGGGTATCATAATCTTTCTGTTCACTTTATTGTATTTTAGCCTAAAAATACTGGTTTGATCAACATTTGCGCAAATATTGTGCCACATTAAAAATTGCAACTGGCATTTTTTTATTCTACAGGCCTCTCCTTTCAGAAAATATCTGTTGGTGGTTTTAAGCTGTTTTCTAGCCAAAAATTCAGATTTTATCGTGTGTGCAAATAGTAAGAAATTGCTCCGGGCAGCAAGTGGTAAAAGAGAACTACAGCCAAACCTTTTTTTTGGCTTTACTTCTCTTTTGGGTCACAGGAGTAAATTTACTAATGTACTCCTGTGACCCAAAGTCAGCACATAGCAGACTGCTGCTCGATATATGCTGCAGCCTAGAGCCAGCTGTACTCTCCCCTGTCTGTCCCTTCAATGAGCACTGGAGGAACAGAGAGGGGAGAATTCCTGCGGGGAGCGATGACTGACAGTCAATGCTGTCTGCAGGGAGGAGACCATGAGCCGAATGATAAGCGGTTACATGATTGCTCAGCTCTCGATCTATAGAGCCAGCGTGTGACAGTTGCAGTGTCACACACCGGCATTCAATATTGGGAAGAGTATATTTTACTCTTCCAATACGTCTTCTTTAATACAGCAGAAAGTGATAGCATTCAGAAAAATTTCTCCCCAGTAAAACCCCCCACTAAAAAAGGAACCCACCTTACCTCAAATGAACCTACTTGAAAATCCTCCTCACCAGCAAAATCCTCCCTTCAACAGCAACCCGTCCCCTAAATCCACCATCCACTACTTACTTCTGCCCTGCATCGTGCACCTCTTATCTGCTGCTTACCTCTACACCACCTGCCAGCCATTCTCCTCCATTCCATCTTCCTCGTATATTGCTCTCTAGCATTATCCTCCCTCCAACAGCAACCCCTCCCAAAGCTACCATCCACCCTGCTCATCTATGTAGCCCTCTTCCATTACTGCAAACTTGTGCACTCCGCACACCCCTCTTCCACCACTTCTTACTTTTGCACCCCTCTTTCACTGCTGCTCACCTTTTCCCACGCCTCACACTTGCAGCTACTTGCCCCCTCCACCTTCCCGTCACACTCCTATACAATGAAATCCCCCA